>NC_135035.1:1212121-1515151 GCF_051020975.1 Osmia lignaria lignaria
ATTGTACATTTAATAACATCATTCATGCTATAGCTAAATGGGATATAATGTAATATACTGATCCTTTCCCACAGATCAAGGTAGCTACATTTAATAACATTATCATTAATACTATATCTACATGAGATATAATGTTATATACTAATCCCTGCCCACAGATCAATGTATATTTAATAGCGATATCATTATTACTATATCTACATTAGATATAATGTTATATACTGATCCCTGCCCATAGTTCAATGTACCTATATTTAATAACAATATCATTAGTACTATATCCACATCACATATAATGTAATATACTGATCCCTTCCCACAGATCAATGTACATTTAGTAACACCATCATTCATACTATATCTACACTAGGTATAATGTAACATAGTGATTACATCCCACAGATCAATGTACATTTAATAACAACATCATTCATACTATAACTACATTGGATATAATGTAATATACTGATCCCTCCCCACAGATCAATGTACATTTTATAACAACATCATTCATACTATATCTACATTGGATATAATGTAATATACTGATCCCTTCCCATACGTCATTGTACATATAATAGCAAAATCGTTATTACTATATCTACATTAGGTATAATGTAATATACTGATCCCTGCTCACAGATCAATGTACCTATATTTAATAACAATATCCTTAGTACTATATCCACATTACACATAATGTAATATACTGATTCCTTCCCACAGATCAATGTACATTTAATAACAACAGCATTCATACTATATCAACACTAGGTATAATGTAATATAGTGATTACATCCCACAGATCAAGGTACATTCAATATCGATATCATTATTACTATATCTACATTAGATAAAATGTAATATACTGATCCCTTCCCACAGATCAAGGTGCCTACATTTAGTAACAATATCATTATTACTATATCTACATTAGATATAATGTAATATACTGATCCCTGCCCACCGGTCAATGTACATTTAATAACAACATCGATCATACTATATCCACATTAGGTATGATGTAATATAGTGATTACGTCTCACAGATCAATGTACCTACATTTAATAACAATATCCTTAGTACTATATCCACATTACACATAATGTAATATACTGATTCCTTCCCACAGATCAATGTACATTTAACAACAACATCATTCATACTATATCTACAATGGATATAATGTAATATACTGATCCCTGCCCATAGTTCAAAGTACCTATATTTAATAACAATATCATTAGTACTATATCCACATCACATATAATGTAATATACTGATCCCTTCCCACAGATCAATGTACATTTAGTAACACCATCATTCATACTATATCTACACTGGATATAATACAATATACGGATTCCTCCCCACAGATCAATGTACATTTTATAACAACATCATTCATACTATATCTACATTGGATATAATGTAATATACTGATCCCTTCCCATACGTCAATGTACATATAATAGCAAAATCGTTATTACTATATCTACATTAGGTATAATGTAATATACTGATCCCTGCTCACAGATCAATGTACCTATATTTAATAACAATATCCTTAGTACTATATCCACATTACACATAATGTAATATACTGATTCCTACCCACAGATCAATGTACATTTAATAACAACAGCATTCATACTATATCAACACTAGGTATAATGTAATATAGTGATTACATCCCACAGATCAAGGTACATTCAATATCGATATCATTATTACTGTATCTGCATTAGATAAAATGTAATATACTGATTCCTTCCCACAGATCAATGTACATTTAACAACAACATCATTCATACTATATCTACATTGGATATAATGTAATATACTGATCCCTTCCCACAGATCAATGTACCTACATTTAATAACAATATCCTTAGTACTATATCCACATTACACATAATGTAATATACTGATTCCTTCCCACAGAACAATGTACATTTAATAACACCATCATTCATACTATATCTACACGAGGTATAATGTAATATAGTGATTACATCCCACAGATCAATGTACATATAACAACAACATCATTCATACTATATCTACATTGGATATAATGTAATATACTTATCCCTTCCCACAGGTCAATGTACATATAATAGCATAATCGTTATTACTATATCTACATTAGGCATAATGTAATGTATTAACTACATCCTACAGATCATTGTACATTTAATATCATCATTCATGCTATAGCTAAATTGCATATAATGTAATATACTGATTCCTTCCCACAGATCAATGTACATTTAATAACAACACTATTCATACTATATCTACACTAGGTATAATGTAACGTGGTGATTACATCCCACAGATCAATGTACATTTCATAATATCATTCATACTATAACTACATTGGATATAATGTAATATACTGATCCCTTCCCACAGATCAAGGTATCTACATTTAATAACAATATCATTATTACTATATCTGCACTAGATATAATGCAATATACGGATTCCTTCCCACAGATCAATGTACATTTAATAACAACATCATTCATACTATAACTACATTGGATATAATGTAATATACTGATCCCTTCCCACAGATCAATGTACCTACATTTAATAACAATATCATTAGTACAACGTCCACATTACATATAATGTAGTATACTGATTCCTTCTCACAGATCAGTGTAGATTTAATAACAACATCCTTCATACTATATCAACACGTGGTATAATGTAATATACTGATCCCTTCCCACAGATCAATGTACCTACATTTAATAACAATACCATTAGTACTACGTCCACATTACATATAATGTAGTATACTGATTCCTTCTCTCAGATCAGTGTAGATTTAATAACAACATCCTTCATACTATATCAACACTAGGTATAATGTAATATACTGATCCCTTCCCACAGACCAAGGTGCCTACATTTAGTAACAATATCATTATTACTATATCTACATTAGCTATAATGTAATATACTGATCCCTGCCCACCGGTCAATGTACATTTAATAACAACATCGTTCATACTATATCCACATTAGGTATAATGTAATATAGTGATTACGTCCCACAGATCAATGTACCTACATTTAATAACAATATCCTTAGTACTATATCCACATTACACATAATGTAATATACTGATTCCTTGCCACAGATCAATGTACATTTAAGAACGACATCATTCGTACTATATCTACATTGGATATAATGTAATATACTGATCCCTTCCCACAGATCAATGTACCTACATTTAATAACAATATCCTTAGTACTATATCCACATCACACATAATGTAATATACTGATTCCTTCCCACAGAACAATGTACATTTAATAACCCCATCATTCATACTATATCTACACGAGGTATAATGTAATGTAGTGATTACATCCCCCAGATCAATGTACATATAACAACAACATCATTCATACTATATCTACATTGGATATAATGTAATATACTGATCCCTTCCCAC
Source organism: Osmia lignaria lignaria (assembly GCF_051020975.1). Classification (NCBI taxonomy): domain Eukaryota; kingdom Metazoa; phylum Arthropoda; class Insecta; order Hymenoptera; family Megachilidae; genus Osmia; species Osmia lignaria. Next base: position 1,215,604 of record NC_135035.1, read on the forward strand.
AGGTCAATGTACATATAATAGTATAATTGTTATTACTATATCTACATTAGGTATAATGTAATGTATTTACTACATCCTACAGATCATTGTACATTTAATAACATCATTCATGCTATAGCTAAATTGGCTATAATGTAATATACTCACCCCTTCCCACAGATCAAGGTACCTACATTTAATAACAATATCATTATTACTACATCTACATTAGATATAAAGTAATATACTGATCCCTGCCCACAGTTCAATGTACCTATATTTAATAATAATATCATTAGTACTATATCCACATCATATATAATGTAATATACTGATTCCTTCCCACAGATCAATGTACATTAACAACAACATCATTCATGCTATAGCTAAATTGGATATAATGTAATATACTGATCCCTGCCCACCGGTCAATGTACATTTAATAACAACATCGTTCATACTATATCCACATTAGGTATAATGTAATATAGTGATTACGTCCCACAGATCAATGTACCTACATTTAATAACAATATCCTTAGTACTATACCCACATTACACATAATGTAATATACTGATTCCTTCCCACAGATCAATGTACATTTAACAACAACATCATTCATACTATAACTACATTGGATATAATGTAATATACTGATCCCTTCCCACAGATCAAGGTATCTACATTTAATAACAACATCATTATTACTATATCTACACTAGATATAATGCAATATACGGATTCCTTCCCACAGATCAATGTACATTTTATAACAACATCATTCATACTATATCTGCAATGGATATAATGTAATATACTGATCCCTGCCCACCGGTCAATGTACATTTAATAACAACATCGTTCATACTATATCCACATTAGGTATAATGTAACATAGTGATTACGTCCCACAGATCAATGTACCTACATTTAATAACAATATCCGTAGTACTATATCCACATTACACATAATGTAATATACTGATTCCTTCCCACAGATCAATGTACATTGAACAACAACATCATTCATACTATATCTACAATGGATATAATGTAATATACTGATCCCTTCCCACAGATCAATGTACCTACATTTAATAACAATATCCTTAGTACTGTATCCACATTACACATAATGTAATATACTGATTCCTTCCCACAGATCAATGTACATTTAATAACAACATTATTCATACTATATCTACACTAGGGATAATGTAACATAGTGATTACATCCCGCAGATCAATGTACACTTAATAACAACATCATTCATACTATAACTACATTGGATATAATGTAATATACTGATCCCTTCCCACAGATTAAGGTATCTACATTTAATAACAATATCATTATTACTATATCTACACTAGATATGATGCAATATACGGATTCCTTCCCACAGATCAATGTACATTTAATAACAACATCATTCATACTATATCTGCATTGGATATAATGTAATATACTGATCCCTTCCCACAGGTCAATGTACATACAATAGCAAAATCGTTATTACTATATCTACATTAGGTATAATGTAATGTATTTACTACATCCTACAGATCATTGTACATTTAATAACATCATTCATGCTATAGCTAAATTGGATATAATGTAATATACTCACCCCTTCCCACAGATCAAGGTACCTACATTTAATAACAATATCATTATTACTACATCTACATTAGATATAAAGTAATATACTGATCCCTGCCCACAGTTCAATGTACCTATATTTAATAATAATATCATTAGTACTATATCCACATCATATATAATGTAATATACTGATTCCTTCCCACAGATCAACGTAGATTTAATAACATCATTCATACTATATCAACACTAGGTATAATGTAATATAGTGATTACATCCCACAGATCAAGGTACATTTAATAACAACATCATTCATACTATATCTACATTGGATATAATGTATTATACTGGTCCCTTCCCACAGATCAAGGTGCCTACATTTAATAACAACATCATTCATACTATATCTTCATTGGATATAATGTAATATACTGATCCCTTCCCACAGGTCAATGTACATACAATAGCAAAATCGTTATTACTATATCTACATTAGGTATAATGTAATGTATTAACTACATCCTACAGATCATTGTACATTTAATATCATCATTCATGCTATAGCTAAATTGGATATAATGTAATATACTGATTCCTTCCCACAGATCAATGTACATTTAATAACAACACTATTCATACTATATCTACACTAGGTATAATGTAACGTGGTGATTACATCCCACAGATCAATGTACATTTAATAATATCATTCATACTATAGCTACATTGGATATAATGAAATATACTGATCCCTTCCCACAGATCAAGGTATCTACATTTAATAACAATATCATTATTACTATATCTGCACTAGATATAATGCAATATACGGATTTCTTCCCACAGATCAATGTACATTTAATAACAACATCATTCATACTATAACTATATTGGATATAATGTAATATACTGATCCCTTCCCACAGATCAATGTACCTACATTTAATAACAATATCATTAGTACTACGTCCACATTACATATAATGTAGTATACTGATTCCTTCTCTCAGATCAGTGTAGATTTAATAACAACATCCTTCATACTATATCAACACTAGGTATAATGTAATATACTGATCCCTTCCCACAGACCAAGGTGCCTACATTTAGTAACAATATCATTATTACTATATCTACATTAGATATAATGTAATATACTGATCCCTGCCCACCGGTCAATGTACATTTAATAACAACATCGTTCATACTATATCCACATTAGGTATAATGTAATATAGTGATTACGTCCCACAGATCAATGTACCTACATTTAATAACAATATCCTTAGTACTATATCCACATTACACATAACGTAATATACTGATTCCTTCCCACAGATCAATGTACATTTAACAACGACATCATTCGTACTATATCTACATTGGATATAATGTAATATACTGATCCCTTCCCACAGATCAATGTACCTACATTTAATAACAATATCCTTAGTACTATATCCACATTACACATAATGTAATATACTGATTCATTCCCACAGATCGATATACCTTTAATAACAATATCATTAGCACTATATCTACATTCGATATAACGTAATATGCAGATTCATTCCCACAGATATGTATATATAATAACCATATCATTAGTACCATACCTACATTCGATATAATGTAATATACCGATGGATTCCCACAGATCAATGTACATTTAATAACCATATCATTAGTACCATATCTACATTAGATATGTAATGTACATTTAATAACAATATCATTATTACTATATCTACATTAGGTATAATGTCATATACTGATCCCTGCCCACAGATCAATGTACCTACATTTAATAACAATATCATTAGTACTACGTCCACATTACATATAATGTAGTATACTGATTCCTTCTCACAGATCAGTGTAGATTTAATAACAACATCCTTCATACTATATCAACACTAGGTATAATGTAATATACTGATCCCTTCCCACAGACCAAGGTGCCTACATTTAGTAACAATATCATTATTACTATATCTACATTAGATATAATGTAATATACTGATCCCTGCCCACCGGTCAATGTACATTTAATAACAACATCGTTCATACTATATCCACATTAGGTATAATGTAATATAGTGATTACGTCCCACAGATCAATGTACCTACATTTAACAACAATATCCTTAGTACTATATCCACATTACACATAATGTAATATACTGATTCCTTCCCACAGATCAATGTACATTTAACAACGACATCATTCGTACTATATCTACATTGGATATAATGTAATATACTGATCCCTTCCCACAGATCAATGTACCTACATTTAATAACAATATCCTTAGTACTATATCCACATCACACATAATGTAATATACTGATTCCTTCCCACAGAACAATGTACATTTAATAACCCCATCATTCATACTATATCTACACGAGGTATAATGTAATGTAGTGATTACATCCCCCAGATCAATGTACATATAACAACAACATCATTCATACTATATCTACATTGGATATAATTTAATATACTGATCCCTTCCCACAGGTCAATGTACATATAATAGTATAATTGTTATTACTATATCTACATTAGGTATAATGTAATGTATTTACTACATCCTACAGATCATTGTACATTTAATAACATCATTCATGCTATAGCTAAATTGGCTATAATGTAATATACTCACCCCTTCCCACAGATCAAGGTACCTACATTTAATAACAATATCATTATTACTACATCTACATTAGATATAAAGTAATATACTGATCCCTGCCCACAGTTCAATGTACCTATATTTAATAATAATATCATTAGTACTATATCCACATCATATATAATGTAATATACTGATTCCTTCCCACAGATCAATGTACATTAACAACAACATCATTCATGCTATAGCTAAATTGGATATAATGTAATATACTGATCCCTGCCCACCGGTCAATGTACATTTAATAACAACATCGTTCATACTATATCCACATTAGGTATAATGTAATATAGTGATTACGTCCCACAGATCAATGTACCTACATTTAATAACAATATCCTTAGTACTATACCCACATTACACATAATGTAATATACTGATTCCTTCCCACAGATCAATGTACATTTAACAACAACATCATTCATACTATAACTACATTGGATATAATGTAATATACTGATCCCTTCCCACAGATCAAGGTATCTACATTTAATAACAACATCATTATTACTATATCTACACTAGATATAATGCAATATACGGATTCCTTCCCACAGATCAATGTACATTTTATAACAACATCATTCATACTATATCTGCAATGGATATAATGTAATATACTGATCCCTGCCCACCGGTCAATGTACATTTAATAACAACATCGTTCATACTATATCCACATTAGGTATAATGTAACATAGTGATTACGTCCCACAGATCAATGTACCTACATTTAATAACAATATCCGTAGTGCTATATCCACATTACACATAATGTAATATACTGATTCCTTCCCACAGATCAATGTACATTGAACAACAACATCATTCATACTATATCTACAATGGATATAATGTAATATACTGATCCCTTCCCACAGATCAATGTACCTACATTTAATAACAATATCCTTAGTACTGTATCCACATTACACATAATGTAATATACTGATTCCTTCCCACAGATCAATGTACATTTAATAACAACATTATTCATACTATATCTACACTAGGGATAATGTAACATAGTGATTACATCCCGCAGATCAATGTACACTTAATAACAACATCATTCATACTATAACTACATTGGATATAATGTAATATACTGATCCCTTCCCACAGATTAAGGTATCTACATTTAATAACAATATCATTATTACTATATCTACACTAGATATGATGCAATATACGGATTCCTTCCCACAGATCAATGTACATTTAATAACAACATCATTCATACTATATCTGCATTGGATATAATGTAATATACTGATCCCTTCCCACAGGTCAATGTACATACAATAGCAAAATCGTTATTACTATATCTACATTAGGTATAATGTAATGTATTTACTACATCCTACAGATCATTGTACATTTAATAACATCATTCATGCTATAGCTAAATTGGATATAATGTAATATACTCACCCCTTCCCACAGATCAAGGTACCTACATTTAATAACAATATCATTATTACTACATCTACATTAGATATAAAGTAATATACTGATCCCTGCCCACAGTTCAATGTACCTATATTTAATAATAATATCATTAGTACTATATCCACATCATATATAATGTAATATACTGATTCCTTCCCACAGATCAACGTAGATTTAATAACATCATTCATACTATATCAACACTAGGTATAATGTAATATAGTGATTACATCCCACAGATCAAGGTACATTTAATAACAACATCATTCATACTATATCTACATTGGATATAATGTATTATACTGGTCCCTTCCCACAGATCAAGGTGCCTACATTTAATAACAACATCATTCATACTATATCTTCATTGGATATAATGTAATATACTGATCCCTTCCCACAGGTCAATGTACATACAATAGCAAAATCGTTATTACTATATCTACATTAGGTATAATGTAATGTATTTACTACATCCTACAGATCATTGTACATTTAATAAGATCATTCATGCTATAGCTAAATTGGATATAATGTAATATACTCACCCCTTCCCACAGATCAAGGTACCTACATTTAATAACAATATCATTATTACTACATCTACATTAGATATAATGCAATATACGGATTCCTTCCCACAGATCAATGTACATTTAATAACAGCATCATTCATACTATAACTACATTGGATATAATGTAATATACTGATCCCTCCCCTCAGATCAATGTACATTTTATAACAACATCATTCATACTATATCTACATTGGATATAATGTAATATACTGATCCCTTCCCATACGTCAATGTACATATAATAGCAAAATCGTTATTACTATATCTACATTAGGTATAATGTAATATACTGATCCCTGCCCACAGATCAATGTACCTACATTTAATAACAATATCATTAGTACTACGTCCACATTACATATAATGTAGTATACTGATTCCTTCTCACAGATCAGTGTAGATTTAATGACAACATCCTTCATACTATATCAACACTAGGTATAATGTAATATACTGATCCCTTCCCACAGACCAAGGTGCCTACATTTAGTAACAATATCATTATTACTATATCTACATTAGATATAATGTAATATCCTGATCCCTGCCCACCGGTCAATGTGCATTCAATAACACCATCATTCATACTATATCTACACGAGGTATAATGTAATATAGTGATTACATCCCACAGATCAATGTACATATAACAACAACATCATTCATACTATATCTACATTGGATATAATGTAATATCCCGATCCCTGCCCACCGGTCAATGTACATTTAATAACAACATCGTTCATACTATATCCACATTAGGTGTAATGTAATATAGTGATTACGTCCCACAGATCAATGTACCTACATTTAATAACATTATCATTAATACTATATCTACATGAGACATAATGATATATACTAATCCCTGCCCACAGATCAATGTATATTTAATAGCGATATCATTATTACTATATCTACATTAGATATAATGTTATATACTGATCCCTGCCCACAGTTCAATGTTCCTATACTTAATAACAATATCATTAGTACTATATCCACATCATATATAATGTAATATACTGATTCCTTCCCACAGTTCAACGTAGATTTAATAACAACATCATTCATACAATATCAACACTAGGTATAATGTAATATAGTGATTACATCCCACAGATCAATGTACATATAACAACAACATCATTCATACTATATCTCCATTGGATATAATGTAATATACTTATCCCTTCCCACAGGTCAATGTACATATAATAGCATAATCGTTATTACTATATCTACATTAGGTATAATGTAATGTATTAACTACATCCTACAGATCATTGTACATTTAATATCATCATTCATGCTATAGCTAAATTGGATATAATGTAATATACTGATTCCTTCCCACAGATCAATGTACATTTAATAACAACACTATTCATACTATATCTACACTAGGTATAATGTAACGTGGTGATTACATCCCACAGATCAATGTACATTTAATAATATCATTCATACTATAGCTACATTGGATATAATGTAATATACTGATCCCTTCCCACAGATCAAGGTATCTACATTTAATAACAATATCATTATTACTATATCTGCACTAGATATAATGCAATATACGGATTTCTTCCCACAGATCAATGTACATTTAATAACAACATCATTCATACTATAACTATATTGGATATAATGTAATATACTGATCCCTTCCCACAGATCAATGTACCTACATTTAATAACAATATCATTAGTACTACGTCCACATTACATATAATGTAGTATACTGATTCCTTCTCTCAGATCAGTGTAGATTTAATAACAACATCCTTCATACTATATCAACACTAGGTATAATGTAATATACTGATCCCTTCCCACAGACCAAGGTGCCTACATTTAGTAACAATATCATTATTACTATATCTACATTAGATATAATGTAATATACTGATCCCTGCCCACCGGTCAATGTACATTTAATAACAACATCGTTCATACTATATCCACATTAGGTATAATGTAATATAGTGATTACGTCCCACAGATCAATGTACCTACATTTAATAACAATATCCTTAGTACTATATCCACATTACACATAATGTAATATACTGATTCCTTCCCACAGATCAATGTACATTTAACAACGACATCATTCGTACTATATCTACATTGGATATAATGTAATATACTGATCCCTTCCCACAGATCAATGTACCTACATTTAATAACAATATCCTTAGTACTATATCCACATCACACATAATGTAATATACTGATTCCTTCCCACAGAACAATGTACATTTAATAACCCCATCATTCATACTATATCTACACGAGGTATAATGTAATATAGTGATTACATCCCCCAGATCAATGTACATATAACAACAACATCATTCATACTATATCTACATTGGATATAATGTAATATACTGATCCCTTCCCACAGGTCAATGTACATATAATAGTATAATTGTTATTACTATATCTACATTAGGTATAATGTAATGTATTTACTACATCCTACAGATCATTGTACATTTAATAACATCATTCATGCTATAGCTAAATTGGCTATAATGTAATATACTCACCCCTTCCCACAGATCAAGGTACCTACATTTAATAACAATATCATTATTACTACATCTACATTAGATATAAAGTAATATACTGATCCCTGCCCACAGTTCAATGTACCTACATTTAATAATAATATCATTAGTACTATATCTACATGAGATATAATGTAATATACTAATCCCTGCCCACAGATCAATGTATATTTAGTAGCGATATCATTATTACTATATCTACATTGGATATAATGTAATATACTGAACCCTCCCCACAGATCAATGTACCTACATTTAACAACAATATCATTAGTACTACGTCCACATTGCATATAATGTAATATACTGATTCCTTGCCACAGATCAGTGTACATTTAATAACAACATCATTCATTACATATCTATTTTGGGTACAATGTAATATAGTGATTACATCCCACAGATCAATGTACATGTAATATCGATATCATTATTACTATATCTACATTAGATATAATGTAATATACTGATCCCTGCCCATAGTTCAATGTACCTATATTTAATAACAATATCCTTAGTACTATATCCACATTACACATAATGTAATATACTGATTCCTTCCCACAGATCAATGTACATTTAATAACAACAGCATTCATACTATATCAACACTAGGTATAATGTAATATAGTGATTACATCCCACAGATCAAGGTACATTCAGTATCGATATCATTATTACTGTATCTACCTTAGATAAAATGTAATATACTGATTCCTTCCCACAGATCAATGTACATTTAACAACAACATCATTCATACTATATCTACATTGGATATAATGTAATATACTGATCCCTTCCCACAGATCAATGTACCTACATTTAATAACAATATCCTTAGTACTATATCCACATTACACATAATGTAATATACTGATTCCTTCCCACGGAACAATGTACATTTAATAACACCATCATTCATACTATATCTACACGAGGTATAATGTAATATAGTGATTACATCCCACAGATCAATGTACATATAACAACAACATCATTCATACTATATCTACATTGGATATAATGTAATATACTCACCCCTTCCCACAGATCAAGGTACCTACATTTAATAACAATATCATTATTACTACATCTACATTAGATATAAAGTAATATACTGATCCCTGCCCACAGTTCAATGTACCTATATTTAATAATAATATCATTAGTACTATATCCACATCATATATAATGTAATATACTGATTCCTTCCCACAGATCAATGTACATTAACAACAACATCATTCACGCTATAGCTAAATTGGATATAATGTAATATACTGATCCCTGCCCACCGGTCAATGTACATTTAATAACAACATCGTTCATACTATATCCACATTAGGTATAATGTAATATAGTGATTACGTCCCACAGATCAATGTACCTACATTTAATAACAATATCCTTAGTACTATACCCACATTACACATAATGTAATATACTGATTCCTTCCCACAGATCAATGTACATTTAACAACAACATCATTCATACTATATCTACAATGGATATAATGTAATATACTGATCCCTGCCCACCGGTCAATGTACATTTAATAACAACATCGTTCATACTATATCCACATTAGGTATAATGTAACATAGTGATTACGTCCCACAGATCAATGTACCTACATTTAATAACAATATCCTTAGTACTGTATCCACATTACACATAATGTAATATACTGATTCCTTCCCACAGATCAATGTACATTTAATAACAACATTATTCATACTATATCTACACTAGGGATAATGTAACATAGTGATTACATCCCGCAGATCAATGTACACTTAATAACAACATCATTCATACTATAACTACATTGGATATAATGTAATATACTGATCCCTTCCCACAGATTAAGGTATCTACATTTAATAACAATATCATTATTACTATATCTACACTAGATATGATGCAATATACGGATTCCTTCCCACAGATCAATGTACATTTAATAACAACATCATTCATACTATATCTGCATTGGATATAATGTAATATACTGATCCCTTCCCACAGGTCAATGTACATACAATAGCAAAATCGTTATTACTATATCTACATTAGGTATAATGTAATGTATTTACTACATCCTACAGATCATTGTACATTTAATAACATCATTCATGCTATAGCTAAATTGGATATAATGTAATATACTCACCCCTTCCCACAGATCAAGGTACCTACATTTAATAACAATATCATTATTACTACATCTACATTAGATATAAAGTAATATACTGATCCCTGCCCACAGTTCAATGTACCCATATTTAATAATAATATCATTAGTACTATATCCACATCATATATAATGTAATATACTGATTCCTTCCCACAGATCAATGTACATTAACAACAACATCATTCATGCTATAGCTAAATTGGATATAATGTAATATACTGATCCCTGCCCACAGATCAATGTACCTACATTTAATAACAATATCATTAGTACTATATCTACATTAGATATAATGTAATATACTGATCCCTGCCCACAGATCAATGTACCTACATTTAGTAACAATATCATTATTACTATATCTACATTAGATATAATGTAATATACTGATCCCTGCCCACCGGTCAATGTACATTTAATAACAACATCGTTCATACTATATCCACATTAGGTATAATGTAATATAGTGATTACGTCCCACAGATCAATGTACCTACATTTAGTAACAATATCCTTAGTACTGTATCCACATTACACATAATGTAATATACTGATTCCTTCCCACAGATCAATGTACATTTAATAACAACATTATTCATACTATATCTACACTAGGGATAATGTAACATAGTGATTACATCCCGCAGATCAATGTACACTTAATAACAACATCATTCATACTATAACTACATTGGATATAATGTAATATACTGATCCCTTCCCACAGATTAAGGTATCTACATTTAATAACAATATCATTATTACTATATCTACACTAGATATGATGCAATATACGGATTCCTTCCCACAGATCAATGTACATATAATAACAACATCATTCATACTATATCTGCATTGGATATAATGTAATATACTGATCCCTTCCCACAGGTCAATGTACATACAATAGCAAAATCGTTATTACTATATCTACATTAGGTATAATGTAATGTATTTACTACATCCTACAGATCATTGTACATTTAATAACATCATTCATGCTATAGCTAAATTGGATATAATGTAATATACTCACCCCTTCCCACAGATCAAGGTACCTACATTTAATAACAATATCATTATTACTACATCTACATTAGATATAAAGTAATATACTGATCCCTGCCCACAGTTCAATGTACCCATATTTAATAATAATATCATTAGTACTATATCCACATCATATATAATGTAATATACTGATTCCTTCCCACAGATCAATGTACATTAACAACAACATCATTCATGCTATAGCTAAATTGGATATAATGTAATATACTGATCCCTGCCCACAGATCAATGTACCTACATTTAATAACAATATCATTAGTACTATATCTACATTAGATATAATGTAATATACTGATCCCTGCCCACAGATCAATGTACCTACATTTAGTAACAATATCATTATTACTATATCTACATTAGATATAATGTAATATACTGATCCCTGCCCACCGGTCAATGTACATTTAATAACAACATCGTTCATACTATATCCACATTAGGTATAATGTAATATAGTGATTACGTCCCACAGATCAATGTACCTACATTTAGTAACAATATCCTTAGTACTGTATCCACATTACACATAATGTAATATACTGATTCCTTCCCACAGATCAATGTACATTTAATAACAACACTATTCATACTATATCTACACGAGGTATAATGTAATATAGTGATTGCATCCCCCAGATCAATGTACATATAACAACAACATCATTCATACTATATCTACATTGGATATAATGTAATATACTGATCCCTTCCCAAAGGTCAATGTACATATAATAGCATAATCGTTATTACTATATCTACATTAGGTATAATGTAATGTATTAACTACATCCTACAGATCATTGTACATTTAATAACATCATTCATGCTATAGCTAAATTGGATATAATGTAATATACTGATCCTTTCCCACAGATCAAGGTAGCTACATTTAATAACATTATCATTAATACTATATCTACATGAGATATAATGTTATATACTAATCCCTGCCCACAGATCAATGTATATTTAATAGCGATATCATTATTACTATATCTACATTAGATATAATGTTATATACTGATCCGTGCCCACAGTTCAATGTACCTATACTTAATAACAATATCATTAGTACTATATCCACATCATATATAATGTAATATACCGATTCCTTCCCACAGATCAACGTAGATTTAATAACAACATCATTCATACTATATCAACACTAGGTATAATGTAATATAGTGATTACATCCCACAGATCAAGGTACATTTAATAACAACATCATTCATACTATATCTACATTGGATATAATGTATTATACTGATCCCTTCCCACAGATCAAGGTGCCTACATTTAGTAACAATATCATTATTACTATATCTTCATTAGATATAATGTAATATACTAATCCCTGCCCACAGATCAATGTATATTTAGTAGCGATATCATTATTACTATATCTACATTGGATATAATGTAATATACTGAACCCTCCCCACAGATCAATGTACCTACATTTAACAACAATATCATTAGTACTACGTCCACATTGCATATAATGTAATATACTGATTCCTTGCCACAGATCAGTGTACATTTAATAACAACATCATTCATTACATATCTATTTTGGGTACAATGTAATATAGTGATTACATCCCACAGATCAATGTACATGTAATATCGATATCATTATTACTATATCTACATTAGATATAATGTAATATACTGATCCCTGCCCATAGTTCAATGTACCTATATTTAATAACAATATCATTAGTACTATATCCACATCACATATAATGTAATATACTGATCCCTTCCCACAGATCAATGTACATTTAGTAACACCATCATTCATACTATATCTACACTAGGTATAATGTAACATAGTGATTACATCCCACAGATCAATGTACATTTAATAACAACATCATTCATACTATAACTACATTGGATATAATGTAATATACTGATCCCTCCCCACAGATCAATGTACATTTTATAACAACATCATTCATACTATATCTACATTGGATATAATGTAATATACTGATCCCTTCCCATACGTCAATGTACATATAATAGCAAAATCGTTATTACTATATCTACATTAGGTATAATGTAATATACTGATCCCTGCTCACAGGTCAATGTACCTATATTTAATAACAATATCCTTAGTACTATATCCACATTACACATAATGTAATATACTGATTCCTTCCCACAGATCAATGTACATTTAATAACAACAGCATTCATACTATATCAACACTAGGTATAATGTAATATAGTGATTACATCCCACAGATCAAGGTACATTCAATATCGATATCATTATTACTATATCTACATTAGATAAAATGTAATATACTGATCCCTTCCCACAGATCAAGGTGCCTACATTTAGTAACAATATCATTATTACTATATCTACATTAGATATAATGTAATATACTGATCCCTGCCCACCGGTCAATGTACATTTAATAACAACATCGATCATACTATATCCACATTAGGTATAATGTAATATAGTGATTACGTCTCACAGATCAATGTACCTACATTTAATAACAATATCCTTAGTACTATATCCACATTACACATAATGTAATATACTGATTCCTTCCCACAGATCAATGTACATTTAACAACAACATCATTCATACTATATCTACAATGGATATAATGTAATATACTGATCCCTGCCCATAGTTCAATGTACCTATATTTAATAACAATATCATTAGTACTATATCCACATCACATATAATGTAATATACTGATCCCTTCCCACAGATCAATGTACATTTAGTAACACCATCATTCATACTATATCTACACTGGATATAATACAATATACGGATTCCTCCCCACAGATCAATGTACATTTTATAACATCATTCATACTATATCTACATTGGATATAATGTAATATACTGATCCCTTCCCATACGTCAATGTACATATAATAGCAAAATCGTTATTACTATATCTACATTAGGTATAATGTAATATACTGATCCCTGCTCACAGATCAATGTACCTATATTTAATAACAATATCCTTAGTACTATATCCACATTACACATAATGTAATATACTGATTCCTTCCCACAGATCAATGTACATTTAATAACAACAGCATTCATACTATATCAACACTAGGTATAATGTAATATAGTGATTACATCCCACAGATCAAGGTACATTCAATATCGATATCATTTTTACTATATCTACATTAGATAAAATGTGATATACTGATCCCTTCCCACAGATCAAGGTGCCTACATTTAGTAACAATATCATTATTACTATATCTACATTAGATATAATGTAATATACTGATCCCTGCCCACCGGTCAATGTACATTTAATAACAACATCGTTCATACTATATCCACATTAGGTATAATGTAATATAGTGATTACGTCTCACAGATCAATGTACCTACATTTAATAACAATATCCTTAGTACTATATCCACATTACACATAATGTAATATACTGATTCCTTCCCACAGATCAATGTACATTTAACAACAACATCATTCATACTATATCTACAATGGATATAATGTAATATACTGATCCCTGCCCATAGTTCAATGTACCTATATTTAATAACAATATCATTAGTACTATATCCACATCACATATAATGTAATATACTGATTCCTTCTCACAGATCAATGTACATTTAATAACAACATTATTCATACTATATCTACACTAGGTAGAATGTAACATAGTGATTACATCCCACAGATCAATGTACACTTAAAAACAACATCATTCATACTATAACTACATTGGATATAATGTAATATACTGATCCCTTCCCACAGATCAAGGTATCTACATTTAATAACAATATCATTATTACTATATCTACACTAGATATAATGCAATATACGGATTCCTTCCCACAGATCAATATACATTTAATAACAACATCATTCATACTATATCTGCATTGGATATAACGTAATATACTGATCCCTTCCCACAGGTCAATGTACATACAATAGCAAAATCGTTATTACTATATCCACATTAGGTATAATGTAATGTATTTACTACATCCAACAGATCATTGTACATTTAATAACATCATTCATGCTATAGCTAAATTGGATATAATGTAATATACTCACCCCTTCCCACAGATCAAGGTACCTACATTTAATAACAATATCATTATTACTACATCTACATTAGATATAAAGTAATACACTGATCCCTGCCCACAGTTCAATGTACCCATATTTAATAATAATATCATTAGTACTATATCCACATCATATATAATGTAATATACTGATTCCTTCCCACAGATCAATGTACATTAACAACAACATCATTCATGCTATAGCTAAATTGGATATAATGTAATATACTGATCCCTGCCCACAGATCAATGTACCTACATTTAATAACAATATCATTAGTACTATATCTACATTAGATATAAAGTAATATACTGATCCCTGCCCACCGGTCAATGTACATTTAATAACAACATCGTTCATACTATATCCACATTAGGTATAATGTAATATAGTGATTACGTCCCACAGATCAATGTACCTACATTTAATAACAATATCCTTAGTACTATATCCACATTACACATAATGTAATATACTGATTCCTTCCCACAGATCAATGTACATTTAACAACAACATCATTCGTACTATATCTACATTGGATATAATGTAATATACTGATCCCTTCCCACAGATCAATGTACCTACATTTAATAACAATATCCTTAGTACTATATCCACATTACACATAATGTAATATACTGATTCCTTCCCACAGAACAATGTACATTTAATAACCCCATCATTCATACTATATCTACACGAGGTATAATGTAATATAGTGATTACATCCCCCAGATCAATGTACATATAACAACAACATCATTCATACTATATCTACATTGGATATAATGTAATATACTGATCCCTTCCCAAAGGTCAATGTACATATAATAGCATAATCGTTATTACTATATCTACATTAGGTATAATGTAATGTATTAACTACATCCTACAGATCATTGTACATTTAATAACATCATTCATGCTATAGCTAAATTGGATATAATGTAATATACTGATCCTTTCCCACAGATCAAGGTAGCTACATTTAATAACATTATCATTAATACTATATCTACATGAGATATAATGTTATATACTAATCCCTGCCCACAGATCAATGTATATTTAATAGCGATATCATTATTACTATATCTACATTAGATATAATGTTATATACTGATCCGTGCCCACAGTTCAATGTACCTATACTTAATAACAATATCATTAGTACTATATCCACATCATATATAATGTAATATACCGATTCCTTCCCACAGATCAACGTAGATTTAATAACAACATCATTCATACTATATCAACACTAGGTATAATGTAATATAGTGATTACATCCCACAGATCAAGGTACATTTAATAACAACATCATTCATACTATATCTACATTGGATATAATGTATTATACTGATCCCTTCCCACAGATCAAGGTGCCTACATTTAGTAACAATATCATTATTACTATATCTTCATTAGATATAATGTAATATACTAATCCCTGCCCACAGATCAATGTATATTTAGTAGCGATATCATTATTACTATATCTACATTGGATATAATGTAATATACTGAACCCTCCCCACAGATCAATGTACCTACATTTAACAACAATATCATTAGTACTACGTCCACATTGCATATAATGTAATATACTGATTCCTTGCCACAGATCAGTGTACATTTAATAACAACATCATTCATTACATATCTATTTTGGGTACAATGTAATATAGTGATTACATCCCACAGATCAATGTACATGTAATATCGATATCATTATTACTATATCTACATTAGATATAATGTAATATACTGATCCCTGCCCATAGTTCAATGTACCTATATTTAATAACAATATCATTAGTACTATATCCACATCACATATAATGTAATATACTGATCCCTTCCCACAGATCAATGTACATTTAGTAACACCATCATTCATACTATATCTACACTAGGTATAATGTAACATAGTGATTACATCCCACAGATCAATGTACATTTAATAACAACATCATTCATACTATAACTACATTGGATATAATGTAATATACTGATCCCTCCCCACAGATCAATGTACATTTTATAACAACATCATTCATACTATATCTACATTGGATATAATGTAATATACTGATCCCTTCCCATACGTCAATGTACATATAATAGCAAAATCGTTATTACTATATCTACATTAGGTATAATGTAATATACTGATCCCTGCTCACAGGTCAATGTACCTATATTTAATAACAATATCCTTAGTACTATATCCACATTACACATAATGTAATATACTGATTCCTTCCCACAGATCAATGTACATTTAATAACAACAGCATTCATACTATATCAACACTAGGTATAATGTAATATAGTGATTACATCCCACAGATCAAGGTACATTCAATATCGATATCATTATTACTATATCTACATTAGATAAAATGTAATATACTGATCCCTTCCCACAGATCAAGGTGCCTACATTTAGTAACAATATCATTATTACTATATCTACATTAGATATAATGTAATATACTGATCCCTGCCCACCGGTCAATGTACATTTAATAACAACATCGATCATACTATATCCACATTAGGTATAATGTAATATAGTGATTACGTCTCACAGATCAATGTACCTACATTTAATAACAATATCCTTAGTACTATATCCACATTACACATAATGTAATATACTGATTCCTTCCCACAGATCAATGTACATTTAACAACAACATCATTCATACTATATCTACAATGGATATAATGTAATATACTGATCCCTGCCCATAGTTCAATGTACCTATATTTAATAACAATATCATTAGTACTATATCCACATCACATATAATGTAATATACTGATCCCTTCCCACAGATCAATGTACATTTAGTAACACCATCATTCATACTATATCTACACTGGATATAATACAATATACGGATTCCTCCCCACAGATCAATGTACATTTTATAACATCATTCATACTATATCTACATTGGATATAATGTAATATACTGATCCCTTCCCATACGTCAATGTACATATAATAGCAAAATCGTTATTACTATATCTACATTAGGTATAATGTAATATACTGATCCCTGCTCACAGATCAATGTACCTATATTTAATAACAATATCCTTAGTACTATATCCACATTACACATAATGTAATATACTGATTCCTTCCCACAGATCAATGTACATTTAATAACAACAGCATTCATACTATATCAACACTAGGTATAATGTAATATAGTGATTACATCCCACAGATCAAGGTACATTCAATATCGATATCATTTTTACTATATCTACATTAGATAAAATGTGATATACTGATCCCTTCCCACAGATCAAGGTGCCTACATTTAGTAACAATATCATTATTACTATATCTACATTAGATATAATGTAATATACTGATCCCTGCCCACCGGTCAATGTACATTTAATAACAACATCGTTCATACTATATCCACATTAGGTATAATGTAATATAGTGATTACGTCTCACAGATCAATGTACCTACATTTAATAACAATATCCTTAGTACTATATCCACATTACACATAATGTAATATACTGATTCCTTCCCACAGATCAATGTACATTTAACAACAACATCATTCATACTATATCTACAATGGATATAATGTAATATACTGATCCCTGCCCATAGTTCAATGTACCTATATTTAATAACAATATCATTAGTACTATATCCACATCACATATAATGTAATATACTGATTCCTTCTCACAGATCAATGTACATTTAATAACAACATTATTCATACTATATCTACACTAGGTAGAATGTAACATAGTGATTACATCCCACAGATCAATGTACACTTAAAAACAACATCATTCATACTATAACTACATTGGATATAATGTATTATACTGATCCCTTCCCACAGATCAAGGTGCCTACATTTAGTAACAATATCATTATTACTATATCTTCATTAGATATAATGTAATATACTAATCCCTGCCCACAGATCAATGTATATTTAGTAGCGATATCATTATTACTATATCTACATTGGATATAATGTAATATACTGAACCCTCCCCACAGATCAATGTACCTACATTTAACAACAATATCATTAGTACTACGTCCACATTGCATATAATGTAATATACTGATTCCTTGCCACAGATCAGTGTACATTTAATAACAACATCATTCATTACATATCTATTTTGGGTACAATGTAATATAGTGATTACATCCCACAGATCAATGTACATGTAATATCGATATCATTATTACTATATCTACATTAGATATAATGTAATATACTGATCCCTGCCCATAGTTCAATGTACCTATATTTAATAACAATATCATTAGTACTATATCCACATCACATATAATGTAATATACTGATCCCTTCCCACAGATCAATGTACATTTAGTAACACCATCATTCATACTATATCTACACTAGGTATAATGTAACATAGTGATTACATCCCACAGATCAATGTACATTTAATAACAACATCATTCATACTATAACTACATTGGATATAATGTAATATACTGATCCCTCCCCACAGATCAATGTACATTTTATAACAACATCATTCATACTATATCTACATTGGATATAATGTAATATACTGATCCCTTCCCATACGTCAATGTACATATAATAGCAAAATCGTTATTACTATATCTACATTAGGTATAATGTAATATACTGATCCCTGCTCACAGATCAATGTACCTATATTTAATAACAATATCCTTAGTACTATATCCACATTACACATAATGTAATATACTGATTCCTTCCCACAGATCAATGTACATTTAATAACAACAGCATTCATACTATATCAACACTAGGTATAATGTAATATAGTGATTACATCCCACAGATCAAGGTACATTCAATATCGATATCATTATTACTATATCTACATTAGATAAAATGTAATATACTGATCCCTTCCCACAGATCAAGGTGCCTACATTTAGTAACAATATCATTATTACTATATCTACATTAGATATAATGTAATATACTGATCCCTGCCCACCGGTCAATGTACATTTAATAACAACATCGATCATACTATATCCACATTAGGTATAATGTAATATAGTGATTACGTCTCACAGATCAATGTACCTACATTTAATAACAATATCCTTAGTACTATATCCACATTACACATAATGTAATATACTGATTCCTTCCCACAGATCAATGTACATTTAACAACAACATCATTCATACTATATCTACAATGGATATAATGTAATATACTGATCCCTGCCCATAGTTCAATGTACCTATATTTAATAACAATATCATTAGTACTATATCCACATCACATATAATGTAATATACTGATCCCTTCCCACAGATCAATGTACATTTAGTAACACCATCATTCATACTATATCTACACTGGATATAATACAATATACGGATTCCTCCCCACAGATCAATGTACATTTTATAACATCATTCATACTATATCTACATTGGATATAATGTAATATACTGATCCCTTCCCATACGTCAATGTACATATAATAGCAAAATCGTTATTACTATATCTACATTAGGTATAATGTAATATACTGATCCCTGCTCACAGATCAATGTACCTATATTTAATAACAATATCCTTAGTACTATATCCACATTACACATAATGTAATATACTGATTCCTTCCCACAGATCAATGTACATTTAATAACAACAGCATTCATACTATATCAACACTAGGTATAATGTAATATAGTGATTACATCCCACAGATCAAGGTACATTCAATATCGATATCATTTTTACTATATCTACATTAGATAAAATGTGATATACTGATCCCTTCCCACAGATCAAGGTGCCTACATTTAGTAACAATATCATTATTACTATATCTACATTAGATATAATGTAATATACTGATCCCTGCCCACCGGTCAATGTACATTTAATAACAACATCGTTCATACTATATCCACATTAGGTATAATGTAATATAGTGATTACGTCTCACAGATCAATGTACCTACATTTAATAACAATATCCTTAGTACTATATCCACATTACACATAATGTAATATACTGATTCCTTCCCACAGATCAATGTACATTTAACAACAACATCATTCATACTATATCTACAATGGATATAATGTAATATACTGATCCCTGCCCATAGTTCAATGTACCTATATTTAATAACAATATCATTAGTACTATATCCACATCACATATAATGTAATATACTGATTCCTTCTCACAGATCAATGTACATTTAATAACAACATTATTCATACTATATCTACACTAGGTAGAATGTAACATAGTGATTACATCCCACAGATCAATGTACACTTAAAAACAACATCATTCATACTATAACTACATTGGATATAATGTAATATACTGATCCCTTCCCACAGATCAAGGTATCTACATTTAATAACAATATCATTATTACTATATCTACACTAGATATAATGCAATATACGGATTCCTTCCCACAGATCAATATACATTTAATAACAACATCATTCATACTATATCTGCATTGGATATAACGTAATATACTGATCCCTTCCCACAGGTCAATGTACATACAATAGCAAAATCGTTATTACTATATCCACATTAGGTATAATGTAATGTATTTACTACATCCAACAGATCATTGTACATTTAATAACATCATTCATGCTATAGCTAAATTGGATATAATGTAATATACTCACCCCTTCCCACAGATCAAGGTACCTACATTTAATAACAATATCATTATTACTACATCTACATTAGATATAAAGTAATACACTGATCCCTGCCCACAGTTCAATGTACCCATATTTAATAATAATATCATTAGTACTATATCCACATCATATATAATGTAATATACTGATTCCTTCCCACAGATCAATGTACATTAACAACAACATCATTCATGCTATAGCTAAATTGGATATAATGTAATATACTGATCCCTGCCCACAGATCAATGTACCTACATTTAATAACAATATCATTAGTACTATATCTACATTAGATATAAAGTAATATACTGATCCCTGCCCACCGGTCAATGTACATTTAATAACAACATCGTTCATACTATATCCACATTAGGTATAATGTAATATAGTGATTACGTCCCACAGATCAATGTACCTACATTTAATAACAATATCCTTAGTACTATATCCACATTACACATAATGTAATATACTGATTCCTTCCCACAGATCAATGTACATTTAACAACAACATCATTCGTACTATATCTACATTGGATATAATGTAATATACTGATCCCTTCCCACAGATCAATGTACCTACATTTAATAACAATATCCTTAGTACTATATCCACATTACACATAATGTAATATACTGATTCCTTCCCACAGAACAATGTACATTTAATAACCCCATCATTCATACTATATCTACACGAGGTATAATGTAATATAGTGATTACATCCCCCAGATCAATGTACATATAACAACAACATCATTCATACTATATCTACATTGGATATAATGTAATATACTGATCCCTTCCCAAAGGTCAATGTACATATAATAGCATAATCGTTATTACTATATCTACATTAGGTATAATGTAATGTATTAACTACATCCTACAGATCATTGTACATTTAATAACATCATTCATGCTATAGCTAAATTGGATATAATGTAATATACTGATCCTTTCCCACAGATCAAGGTAGCTACATTTAATAACATTATCATTAATACTATATATACATGAGTAATAATGTTATATACTAATCCCTGCTCACAGATCAATGTATATTTAATAGCGATATCATTATTACTATATTTACATTAGATATAATGTTATATACTGATCCCTGCCCACAGTTCAATGTACCTATACTTAATAACAATATCATTAGTACTATATCCACATCATATATAATGTAATATACCGATTCCTTCCCACAGATCAACGTAGATTTAATAACAACATCATTCATACTATATCAACACTAGGTATAATGTAATATACCGATTCCTTCCCACAGATCAACGTAGATTTAATAACAACATCATTCATACTATATCAACACTAGGTATAATGTAATATAGTGATTACATCCCACAGATCAAGGTAGATTTAATAACAACATCATTCATACTATATCTACATTGGATATAATGTATTATACTGATCCCTTCCCACAGATCGAGGTGCCTACATTTAGTAACAATATCATTATTACTATATCTTCATTAGATATAATGTAATATACTAATCCCTGCCCACAGATCAATGTATATTTAGTAGCGATATCATTATTACTATATCTACATTGGATATAATGTAATATACTGAACCCTCCCCACAGATCAATGTACCTACATTTAACAACAATATCATTAGTACTACGTCCACATTGCATATAATGTAATATACTGATTCCTTGCCACAGATCAGTGTACATTTAATAACAACATCATTCATTACATATCTATTTTGGGTACAATGTAATATAGTGATTACATCCCACAGATCAATGTACATGTAATATCGATATCATTATTACTATATCTACATTAGATATAATGTAATATACTGATCCCTGCCCATAGTTCAATGTACCTATATTTAATAACAATATCATTAGTACTATATCCACATCACATATAATGTAATATACTGATCCCTTCCCACAGATCAATGTACATTTAGTAACACCATCATTCATACTATATCTACACTGGATATAATACAATATACGGATTCCTCCCCACAGATCAATGTACATTTTATAACAACATCATTCATACTATATCTACATTGGATATAATGTAATATACTGATCCCTTCCCATACGTCAATGTACATATAATAGCAAAATCGTTATTACTATATCTACATTAGGTATAATGTAATATACTGATCCCTGCTCACAGATCAATGTACCTATATTTAATAACAATATCCTTAGTACTATATCCACATTACACATAATGTAATATACTGATTCCTTCCCACAGATCAATGTACATTTAATAACAACAGCATTCATACTATATCAACACTAGGTATAATGTAATATAGTGATTACATCCCACAGATCAAGGTACATTCAATATCGATATCATTATTACTGTATCTACATTAGATAAAATGTAATATACTGATTCCTTCCCACAGATCAATGTACATTTATCAACAACATCATTCATACTATATCTCCATTGGATATAATGTAATATACTGATCCCTTCCCACAGATCAATGTACCTACATTTAATAACAATATCCTTAGTACTATATCCACATTACACATAATGTAATATACTGATTCCTTCCCACAGAACAATGTACATTTAATAACACCATCATTCATACTATATCTACACGAGGTATAATGTAATATAGTGATTACATCCCACAGATCAATGTGCATATAACAACAACATCATTCATACTATATCTACATTGGATATAATGTAATATACTTATCCCTTCCCACAGGTCAATGTACATATAATAGCATAATCGTTATTACTACATCTACATTAGGTATAATGTAATGTATTAACTACATCCTACAGATCATTGTACATTTAATATCATCATTCATGCTATAGCTAAATTGGATATAATGTAATATACTGATTCCTTCCCACAGATCAATGTACATTTAATAACAACACTATTCACACTATATCTACACTAGGTATAATGTAACGTGGTGATTACATCCCACAGATCAATGTACATTTAATAATATCATTCATACTATAACTACATTGGATATAATGTAATATACTGATCCCTTCCCACAGATCAAGGGTTCTACATTTAATAACAATATCATTATTACTATATCTGCACTAGATATAATGCAATATACGGATTCCTTCCCACAGATCAATGTACATTTAATAACAACATCATTCATACTATAACTACATTGGATATAATGTAATATACTGATCCCTTCCCACAGATCAATGTACCTACATTTAATAACAATATCATTAGTACTACGTCCACATTACATATAATGTAGTATACTGATTCCTTCTCTCAGATCAGTGTAGATTTAATAACAACATCCTTCATACTATATCAACACTAGGTATAATGTAATATACTGATCCCTTCCCACAGACCAAGGTGCCTACATTTAGTAACAATATCATTATTACTATATCTACATTAGATATAATGTAATATACTGATCCCTGCCCCCGGTCTATGTACATTTAATAACAACATCGTTCATACTATATCCACATTAGGTATAATGTAATATAGTGATTACGTCCCACAGATCAATGTACCTACATTTAATAACAATATCCTTAGTACTATACCCACATTACACATAATGTAATATACTGATTCCTTCCCACAGATCAATGTACATTTAACAACAACATCATTCATACTATATCTACAATGGATATAATGTAATATACTGATCCCTGCCCATAGTTCAATGTACCTATATTTAATAACAATATCATTAGTACTATATCCACATCACATATAATGTAATATACTGATTCCTTCCCACAGATCAATGTACATTTAATAACAACATTATTCATACTATATCTACACTAGGTATAATGTAACATAGTGATTACATCCCACAGATCAATGTACACTTAAAAACAACATCATTCATACTATAACTACATTGGATATAATGTAATATACTGATCCCTTCCCACAGATCAAGGTATCTACATTTAATAACAACATCATTATTACTATATCTACACTAGATATAATGCAATATACGGATTCCTTCCCACAGATCAATGTACATTTAATAACAACATCATTCATACTATATCTGCATTGGATATAATGTAATATACTGATCCCTGCCCACCGGTCAATGTACATTTAATAACAACATCGTTCATACTATATCCACATTAGGTATAATGTAACATAGTGATTACGTCCCACAGATCAATGTACCTACATTTAATAACAATATCCGTAGTACTATATCCACATTACACATAATGTAATATACTGATTCCTTCCCACAGATCAATGTACATTGAACAACAACATCATTCATACTATATCTACAATGGATATAATGTAATATACTGATCCCTTCCCACAGATCAATGTACCTACATTTAATAACAATATCCTTAGTACTGTATCCACATTACACATAATGTAATATACTGATTCCTTCCCACAGATCAATGTACATTTAATAACAACATTATTCATACTATATCTACACTAGGGATAATGTAACATAGTGATTACATCCCGCAGATCAATGTACACTTAATAACAACATCATTCATACTATAACTACATTGGATATAATGTAATATACTGATCCCTTCCCACAGATTAAGGTATCTACATTTAATAACAATATCATTATTACTATATCTACACTAGATATGATGCAATATACGGATTCCTTCCCACAGATCAATGTACATTTAATAACAACATCATTCATACTATATCTGCATTGGATATAATGTAATATACTGATCCCTTCCCACAGGTCAATGTACATACAATAGCAAAATCGTTATTACTATATCTACATTAGGTATAATGTAATGTATTTACTACATCCTACAGATCATTGTACATTTAATAACATCATTCATGCTATAGCTAAATTGGATATAATGTAATATACTCACCCCTTCCCACAGATCAAGGTACCTACATTTAATAACAATATCATTATTACTACATCTACATTAGATATAAAGTAATATACTGATCCCTGCCCACAGTTCAATGTACCTATATTTAATAATAATATCGTTAGTACTATATCCACATCATATATAATGTAATATACTGATTCCTTCCCACAGATCAATGTACATTAACAACAACATCATTCATGCTATAGCTAAATTGGATATAATGTAATATACTGATCCCTGCCCACAGATCAATGTACCTACATTTAATAACAATATCATTAGTACTATATCTACATTAGATATAATGTAATATACTGATCCCTGCCCACAGTTCAATGTAACTATATTTAATAACAATATCATTAGTACTATATCCACATCATATATAATGTAATATACTGATTCCTTCCCACAGATCAATGTACATTTAACAACCGCATCATTCATACTATGTCTACATTGGATATAATGTAATATACTGTTCCCTTCCCACAGATCAATGTACATATAATAACAATATCATTATTACTATAACTACACTAGATATAATGTAATATACTGATTCCTTCCCTCAGATCAATGTACATTTAATATCGATATCATTATTATTATTTCTACATTAGATATAATGTAATATACTGATCCCTTCCCACAGATCAATGTACCTACATTTAATAACAATACCATTAGTACTACGTCCACATTACATATAATGTAGTATACTGATTCCTTCTCTCAGATCAGTGTAGATTTAATAACAACATCCTTCATACTATATCAACACTAGGTATAATGTAATATACTGATCCCTTCCCACAGACCAAGGTGCCTACATTTAGTAACAATATCATTATTACTATATCTACATTAGATATAATGTAATATACTGATCCCTGCCCACCGGTCAATGTACATTTAATAACAACATCGTTCATACTATATCCACATTAGGTATAATGTAATATAGTGATTACGTCCCACAGATCAATGTACCTACATTTAATAACAATATCCTTAGTACTATATCCACATTACACATAATGTAATATACTGATTCCTTCCCACAGATCAATGTACATTTAACAACGACATCATTCGTACTATATCTACATTGGATATAATGTAATATACTGATCCCTTCCCACAGATCAATGTACCTACATTTAATAACAATATCCTTAGTACTATATCCACATCACACATAATGTAATATACTGATTCCTTCCCACAGAACAATGTACATTTAATAACCCCATCATTCATACTATATCTACACGAGGTATAATGTAATATAGTGATTACATCCCCCAGATCAATGTACATATAACAACAACATCATTCATACTATATCTACATTGGATATAATGTAATATACTGATCCCTTCCCACAGATCAAGGTATCTACATTTAATAACAATATCATTATTACTATATCTGCACTAGATATAATGCAATATACGGATTCCTTCCCACAGATCAATGTACATTTAATAACAACATCATTCATACTATAACTACATTGGATATAATGTAATATACTGATCCCTTCCCACAGATCAATGTACCTACATTTAATAACAATATCATTAGTACTACGTCCACATTACATATAATGTAGTATACTGATTCCTTCTCTCAGATCGGTGTAGATTTAATAACAACATCCTTCATACTATATCAACACTAGGTATAATGTAATATACTGATCCCTTCCCACAGACCAAGGTGCCTACATTTAGTAACAATATCATTATTACTATATCTACATTAGAAATAATGTAATATACTGATCCCTGCCCCCGGTCAATGTACATTTAATAACAACATCGTTCATACTATATCCACATTAGGTATAATGTAATATAGTGATTACGTCCCACAGATCAATGTACCTACATTTAATAACAATATCCTTAGTACTATACCCACATTACACATAATGTAATATACTGATTCCTTCCCACACATCAATGTACATTTAACAACAACATCATTCATACTATACCTACAATGGATATAATGTAATATACTGATCCCTGCCCATAGTTCAATGTACCTATATTTAATAACAATATCATTAGTACTATATCCACATCACATATAATGTAATATACTGATTCCTTCCCACAGATCAATGTACATTTAATAACAACATTATTCATACTATATCTACACTAGGTATAATGTAACATAGTGATTACATCCCACAGATCAATGTACACTTAAAAACAACATCATTCATACTATAACTACATTGGATATAATGTAATATACTGATCCCTTCCCACAGATCAAGGTATCTACATTTAATAACAACATCATTATTACTATATCTACACTAGATATAATGCAATATACGGATTCCTTCCCACAGATCAATGTACATTTAATAACAACATCATTCATACTATATCTGCATTGGATATAATGTAATATACTGATCCCTGCCCACCGGTCAATGTACATTTAATAACAACATCGTTCATACTATATCCACATTAGGTATAATGTAACATAGTGATTACGTCCCACAGATCAATGTACCTACATTTAATAACAATATCCGTAGTACTATATCCACATTACACATAATGTAATATACTGATTCCTTCCCACAGATCAATGTACATTGAACAACAACATCATTCATACTATATCTACAATGGATATAATGTAATATACTGATCCCTTCCCACAGATCAATGTACCTACATTTAATAACAATATCCTTAGTACTGTATCCACATTACACATAATGTAATATACTGATTCCTTCCCACAGATCAATGTAGATTTAATAACAACATCATTCATACTATATCTGCATTGGATATAATGTAATATACTGATCCCTTCCCACAGGTCAATGTACATACAATAGCAAAATCGTTATTACTATATCTACATTAGGTATAATGTAATGTATTTACTACATCCTACAGATCATTGTACATTTAATAACATCATTCATGCTATAGCTAAATTGGATATAATGTAATATACTCACCCCTTCCCACAGATCAAGGTACCTACATTTAATAACAATATCATTATTACTACATCTACATTAGATATAAAGTAATATACTGATCCCTGCCCACAGTTCAATGTACCTATATTTAATAATAATATCGTTAGTACTATATCCACATCATATATAATGTAATATACTGATTCCTTCCCACAGATCAATGTACATTAACAACAACATCATTCATGCTATAGCTAAATTGGATATAATGTAATATACTGATCCCTGCCCACAGATCAATGTACCTACATTTAATAACAATACCATTAGTACTATATCTACATTAGATATAATGTAATATACTGATCCCTGCCCACAGTTCAATGTAACTATATTTAATAACAATATCATTAGTACTATATCCACATCATATATAATGTAATATACTGATTCCTTCCCACAGATCAATGTACATTTAACAACCGCATCATTCATACTATGTCTACATTGGATATAATGTAATATACTGTTCCCTTCCCACAGATCAATGTACATATAATAACAATATCATTATTACTATAACTACACTAGATATAATGTAATATACTGATTCCTTCCCTCAGATCAATGTACATTTAATATCGATATCATTATTATTATTTCTACATTAGATATAATGTAATATACTGATCCCTTCCCACAGATCAATGTACCTACATTTAATAACAATACCATTAGTACTACGTCCACATTACATATAATGTAGTATACTGATTCCTTCTCTCAGATCGGTGTAGATTTAATAACAACATCCTTCATACTATATCAACACTAGGTATAATGTAATATACTG
The DNA here is from genome assembly GCF_051020975.1 of Osmia lignaria lignaria. Lineage (NCBI taxonomy): Eukaryota > Metazoa > Arthropoda > Insecta > Hymenoptera > Megachilidae > Osmia > Osmia lignaria. The sequence goes on from NC_135035.1 coordinate 1,247,416, forward strand.
ATCCCTTCCCACAGACCAAGGTGCCTACATTTAGTAACAATATCATTATTACTATATCTACATTAGATATAATGTAATATACTGATCCCTGCCCCCGGTCAATGTACATTTAATAACAACATCGTTCATACTATATCCACATTAGGTATAATGTAATATAGTGATTACGTCCCACAGATCAATGTACCTACATTTAATAACAATATCCTTAGTACTATACCCACATTACACATAATGTAATATACTGATTCCTTCCCACACATCAATGTACATTTAACAACAACATCATTCATACTATATCTACAATGGATATAATGTAATATACTGATCCCTGCCCATAGTTCAATGTACCTATATTTAATAACAATATCATTAGTACTATATCCACATCACATATAATGTAATATACTGATTCCTTCCCACAGATCAATGTACATTTAATAACAACATTATTCATACTATATCTACACTAGGTATAATGTAACATAGTGATTACATCCCACAGATCAATGTACACTTAAAAACAACATCATTCATACTATAACTACATTGGATATAATGTAATATACTGATCCCTTCCCACAGATCAATGTACCTACATTTAATAACAATATCCGTAGTACTATATCCACATTACACATAATGTAATATACTGATTCCTTCCCACAGATCAATGTACATTGAACAACAACATCATTCATACTATATCTACAATGGATATAATGTAATATACTGATCCCTTCCCACAGATCAATGTACCTACATTTAATAACAATATCCTTAGTACTGTATCCACATTACACATAATGTAATATACTGATTCCTTCCCACAGATCAATGTACATTTAATAACAACATTATTCATACTATATCTACACTAGGGATAATGTAACATAGTGATTACATCCCGCAGATCAATGTACACTTAATAACAACATCATTCATACTATAACTACATTGGATATAATGTAATATACTGATCCCTTCCCACAGATTAAGGTATCTACATTTAATAACAATATCATTATTACTATATCTACACTAGATATGATGCAATATACGGATTCCTTCCCACAGATCAATGTACATTTAATAACAACATCATTCATACTATATCTGCATTGGATATAACGTAATATACTGATCCCTTCCCACAGGTCAATGTACATACAATAGCAAAATCGTTATTACTATATCCACATTAGGTATAATGTAATGTATTTACTACATCCAACAGATCATTGTACATTTAATAACATCATTCATGCTATAGCTAAATTGGATATAATGTAATATACTCACCCCTTCCCACAGATCAAGGTACCTACATTTAATAACAATATCATTATTACTACATCTACATTAGATATAAAGTAATATACTGATCCCTGCCCACGGTTCAATGTACCCATATTTAATAATAATATCATTAGTACTGTATCCACATCATATATAATGTAATATACTGATTCCTTCCCACAGATCAATGTACATTAACAACAACATCATTCATGCTATAGCTAAATTGGATATAATGTAATATACTGATCCCTGCCCACAGATCAATGTACCTACATTTAATAACAATATCATTAGTACCATATCTACATTAGATATAATGTAATATACTGATCCCTGCCCACAGATCAATGTACCTACATTTAGTAACAATATCATTATTACTATATCTACATTAGATATAATGTAATATACTGATCCCTGCCCACCGGTCAATGTACATTTAATAACAACATCGTTCATACTATATCCACATTAGGTATAATGTAATATAGTGATTACGTCCCACAGATCAATGTACCTACATTTAGTAACAATATCCTTAGTACTATATCCACATTACACATAATGTAATATACTGATTCCTTCCCACAGATCAATGTACATATAATAGCATAATCGTTATTACTATATCTACATTAGGTATAATGTAATGTATTAACTACATCCTACAGATCATTGTACATTTAATAACATCATTCATGCTATAGCTAAATTGGATATAATGTAATATACTGATCCTTTCCCACAGATCAAGGTAGCTACATTTAATAACATTATCATTAATACTATATCTACATGAGATATAATGTTATATACTAATCCCTGCCCACAGATCAATGTATATTTAATAGCGATATCATTATTACTATATCTACATTAGATATAATGTTATTTACTGATCCCTGCCCACAGTTCAATGTACCTATACTTAATAACAATATCATTAGTACTATATCCACATCATATATAATGTAATATACCGATTCTTTCCCACAGATCAACGTAGATTTAATAACCACATCATTCATACTATATCAACACTAGGTATAATGTAATATAGTGATTACATCCCACAGATCAAGGTACATTTAATAACAACATCATTCATACTATATCTACATTGGATATAATGTATTATACTGATCCCTTCCCACAGATCGAGGTGCCTACATTTAGTAACAATATCATTATTACTATATCTTCATTAGATATAATGTAATATACTAATCCCTGCCCACAGATCAATGTATATTTAGTAGCGATATCATTATTACTATATCTACATTGGATATAATCTAATATACTGAACCCTCCCCACAGATCAATGTACCTCCATTTAACAACAATATCATTAGTACTACGTCCACATTGCATATAATGTAATATACTGATCCCTGCCCATAGTTCAATGTACCTATATTTAATAACAATATCATTAGTACTATATCCACATCACATATAATGTAATATACTGATCCCTTCCCACAGATCAATGTACATTTAGTAACACCATCATTCATACTATATCTACACTGGATATAATACAATATACGGATTCCTCCCCACAGATCAATGTACATTTTATAACAACATCATTCATACTATATCTACATTGGATATAATGTGATATACTGATCCCTTCCCATACGTCAATGTACATATAATAGCAAAATCGTTATTACTATATCTACATTAGGTATAATGTAATATACTGATCCCTGCTCACAGATCAATGTACCTATATTTAATAACAATATCCTTAGTACTATATCCACATTACACATAATGTAATATACTGATTCCTTCCCACAGATCAATGTACATTTAATAACAACAGCATTCATACTATATCAACACTAGGTATAATGTAATATAGTGATTACATCCCACAGATCAAGGTACATTCAATATCGATATCATTATTACTGTATCTACATTAGATAAAATGTAATATACTGATTCCTTCCCACAGATCAATGTACATTTAACAACAACATCATTCATACTATATCTACATTGGATATAATGTAATATACTGATCCCTTCCCACAGATCAATGTACCTACATTTAATAACAATATCCTTAGTACTATATCCACATTACACATAATGTAATATACTGATTCCTTCCCACAGATCAATGTACATTTAACAACGGCATCATTCGTACTATATCTACATTGGATATAATGTAATATACTGATCCCTTCCCACAGATCAATGTACCTACATTTAATAACAATATCCTTAGTACTATATCCACATCACACATAATGTAATATACTGATTCCTTCCCACAGAACAATGTACATTTAATAACCCCATCATTCATACTATATCTACACGAGGTATAATGTAATATAGTGATTACATCCCCCAGATCAATGTACATATAACAACAACATCATTCATACTATATCTACATTGGATATAATGTAATATACTGATCCCTTCCCACAGATCAAGGTATCTACATTTAATAACAATATCATTATTACTATATCTGCACTAGATATAATGCAATATACGGATTCCTTCCCACAGATCAATGTACATTTAATAACAACATCATTCATACTATAACTACATTGGATATAATGTAATATACTGATCCCTTCCCACAGATCAATGTACCTACATTTAATAACAATATCATTAGTACTGTATCCACATTACATATAATGTAATATACTGATTCCTTCCCACAGATCAATGTAGATTTAATAACAACATCATTCATACTATATCTGCATTGGATATAATGTAATATACTGATCCCTTCCCACAGGTCAATGTACATACAATAGCAAAATCGTTATTACTATATCTACATTAGGTATAATGTAATGTATTTACTACATCCTACAGATCATTGTACATTTAATAACATCATTCATGCTATAGCTAAATTGGATATAATGTAATATACTCACCCCTTCCCACAGATCAAGGTACCTACATTTAATAACAATATCATTATTACTACATCTACATTAGATATAAAGTAATATACTGATCCCTGCCCACAGTTCAATGTACCTATATTTAATAATAATATCGTTAGTACTATATCCACATCATATATAATGTAATATACTGATTCCTTCCCACAGATCAATGTACATTAACAACAACATCATTCATGCTATAGCTAAATTGGATATAATGTAATATACTGATCCCTGCCCACAGATCAATGTACCTACATTTAATAACAATACCATTAGTACTATATCTACATTAGATATAATGTAATATACTGATCCCTGCCCACAGTTCAATGTAACTATATTTAATAACAATATCATTAGTACTATATCCACATCATATATAATGTAATATACTGATTCCTTCCCACAGATCAATGTACATTTAACAACCGCATCATTCATACTATGTCTACATTGGATATAATGTAATATACTGTTCCCTTCCCACAGATCAATGTACATATAATAACAATATCATTATTACTATAACTACACTAGATATAATGTAATATACTGATTCCTTCCCTCAGATCAATGTACATTTAATATCGATATCATTATTATTATTTCTACATTAGATATAATGTAATATACTGATCCCTTCCCACAGATCAATGTACCTACATTTAATAACAATACCATTAGTACTACGTCCACATTACATATAATGTAGTATACTGATTCCTTCTCTCAGATCGGTGTAGATTTAATAACAACATCCTTCATACTATATCAACACTAGGTATAATGTAATATACTGATCCCTTCCCACAGACCAAGGTGCCTACATTTAGTAACAATATCAGTATTACTATATCTACATTAGATATAATGTAATATACTGATCCCTGCCCCCGGTCAATGTACATTTAATAACAACATCGTTCATACTATATCCACATTAGGTATAATGTAATATAGTGATTACGTCCCACAGATCAATGTACCTACATTTAATAACAATATCCTTAGTACTATACCCACATTACACATAATGTAATATACTGATTCCTTCCCACACATCAATGTACATTTAACAACAACATCATTCATACTATATCTACAATGGATATAATGTAATATACTGATCCCTGCCCATAGTTCAATGTACCTATATTTAATAACAATATCATTAGTACTATATCCACATCACATATAATGTAATATACTGATTCCTTCCCACAGATCAATGTACATTTAATAACAACATTATTCATACTATATCTACACTAGGTATAATGTAACATAGTGATTACATCCCACAGATCAATGTACACTTAAAAACAACATCATTCATACTATAACTACATTGGATATAATGTAATATACTGATCCCTTCCCACAGATCAATGTACCTACATTTAATAACAATATCCGTAGTACTATATCCACATTACACATAATGTAATATACTGATTCCTTCCCACAGATCAATGTACATTGAACAACAACATCATTCATACTATATCTACAATGGATATAATGTAATATACTGATCCCTTCCCACAGATCAATGTACCTACATTTAATAACAATATCCTTAGTACTGTATCCACATTACACATAATGTAATATACTGATTCCTTCCCACAGATCAATGTACATTTAATAACAACATTATTCATACTATATCTACACTAGGGATAATGTAACATAGTGATTACATCCCGCAGATCAATGTACACTTAATAACAACATCATTCATACTATAACTACATTGGATATAATGTAATATACTGATCCCTTCCCACAGATTAAGGTATCTACATTTAATAACAATATCATTATTACTATATCTACACTAGATATGATGCAATATACGGATTCCTTCCCACAGATCAATGTACATTTAATAACAACATCATTCATACTATATCTGCATTGGATATAATGTAATATACTGATCCCTTCCCACAGGTCAATGTACATACAATAGCAAAATCGTTATTACTATATCTACATTAGCTATAATGTAATGTATTTACTACATTATACAGATCATTGTACATTTAATAACATCATTCATGCTATAGCTAAATTGGATATAATGTAATATACTCACCCCTTCCCACAGATCAAGGTACCTACATTTAATAACAATATCATTATTACTACATCTACATTAGATATAAAGTAATATACTTATCCCTGCCCACAGTTCAATGTACCTATATTTAATAATAATATCATTAGTACTATATCCACATCATATATAATGTAATATACTGATTCCTTCCCACAGATCAATGTACATTAACAACAACATCATTCATGCTATAGCTAAATTGGATATAATGTAATATACTGATCCCTGCCCACCGGTCAATGTACATTTAATCACAACATCGTTCATACTATATCCACATTAGGTATAATGTAACATAGTGATTACGTCCCACAGATCAATGTACCTACATTTAATAACAATATCCGTAGTACTATATCCACATTACACATAATGTAATATACTGATTCCTTCCCACAGATCAATGTACATTGAACAACAACATCATTCATACTATATCTACAATGGATATAATGTAATATACTGATCCCTTCCCACAGATCAATGTACCTACATTTAATAACAATATCCTTAGTACTGTATCCACATTACACATAATGTAATATACTGATTCCTTCCCACAGATCAATGTACATTTAATAACAACATTATTCATACTATATCTACACTAGGGATAATGTAACATAGTGATTACATCCCGCAGATCAATGTACACTTAATAACAACATCATTCATACTATAACTACATTGGATATAATGTAATATACTGATCCCTTCCCACAGATTAAGGTATCTACATTTAATAACAATATCATTATTACTATATCTACACTAGATATGATGCAATATACGGATTCCTTCCCACAGATCAATGTACATTTAATAACAACATCATTCATACTATATCTGCATTGGATATAATGTAATATACTGATCCCTTCCCACAGGTCAATGTACATACAATAGCAAAATCGTTATTACTATATCTACATTAGGTATAATGTAATGTATTTACTACACCCTACAGATCATTGTACATTTAATAACATCATTCATGCTATAGCTAAATTGGATATAATGTAATATACTCACCCCTTCCCACAGATCAAGGTACCTACATTTAATAACGATATCATTATTACTACATCTACATTAGATATAAAGTAATATACTTATCCCTGCCCACAGTTCAATGTACCTATATTTAATAATAATATCATTAGTACTATATCCACATCATATATAATGTAATATACTGATTCCTTCCCACAGATCAATGTACATTAACAACAACATCATTCATGCTATAGCTAAATTGGATATAATGTAATATACTGATCCCTGCCCACCGGTCAATGTACATTTAATCACAACATCGTTCATACTATATCCACATTAGGTATAATGTAACATAGTGATTACGTCCCACAGATCAATGTACCTACATTTAATAACAATATCCGTAGTACTATATCCACATTACACATAATGTAATATACTGATTCCTTCCCACAGATCAATGTACATTGAACAACAACATCATTCATACTATATCTACAATGGATATAATGTAATATACTGATCCCTTCCCACAGATCAATGTACCTACATTTAATAACAATATCCTTAGTACTGTATCCACATTACACATAATGTAATATACTGATTCCTTCCCACAGATCAATGTACATTTAATAACAACATTATTCATACTATATCTACACTAGGGATAATGTAACATAGTGATTACATCCCGCAGATCAATGTACACTTAATAACAACATCATTCATACTATAACTACATTGGATATAATGTAATATACTGATCCCCTCCCACAGATAAAGGTATCTACATTTAATAACAATATCATTATTACTATATCTACACTAGATATGATGCAATATACGGATTCCTTCCCACAGATCAATGTACATTTAATAACAACATCATTCATACTATATCTGCATTGGATATAATGTAATATACTGATCCCTTCCCACAGGTCAATGTACATACAATAGCAAAATCGTTATTACTATATCTACATTAGGTATAATGTAATGTATTTACTACATCCTACAGATCATTGTACATTTAATAACATCATTCATGCTATAGCTAAATTGGATATAATGTAATATACTCACCCCTTCCCACAGATCAAGGTACCTACATTTAATAACAATATCATTATTACTACATCTACATTAGATATAAAGTAATATACTTACCCCTGCCCACAGTTCAATGTACCTATATTTAATAATAATATCATTAGTACTATATCCACATCATATATAATGTAATATACTGATTCCTTCCCACAGATCAATGTACATTAACAACAACATCATTCATGCTATAGCTAAATTGGATATAATGTAATATACTGATCCCTGCCCACAGATCAATGTACCTACTTTTAATAACAATATCATTAGTACTATATCTACATTAGATATAATGTAATATACTGATCCCTGCCCACAGTTCAATGTAACTATATTTAATAACAATATCGTTAGTACTATATCCACATCATATATAATGTAATATACTGATTCCTTCCCACAGATCAATGTACATTTAACAACCGCATCATTCATACTATGTCTACATTGGATATAATGTAATATACTGTTCCCTTCCCACAGATCAATGTACATATAATAACAATATCATTATTACTATAACTACACTAGATATAATGTAATATACTGATTCCTTCCCTCAGATCAATGTACATTTAATATCGATATCATTATTACTATTTCTACATTAGATATAATGTAATATACTGATCCCTTCCCACAGATCAATGTACCTACATTTAATAACAATACCATTAGTACTACGTCCACATTACATATAATGTAGTATACTGATTCCTTCTCTCAGATCAGTGTAGATTTAATAACAACATCCTTCATACTATATCAACTCTAGGTATAATGTAATATACTGATCCCTTCCCACAGACCAAGGTGCCTACATTTAGTAACAATATCATTATTACTATATCTACATTAGATATAATGTAATATACTGATCCCTGCCCACCGGTCAATGTACATTTAATAACAACATCGTTCATACTATATCCACATTAGGTATAATGTAATATAGTGATTACGTCCCGCAGATCAATGTACCTACATTTAATAACAATATCCTTAGTACTATATCCACATTACACATAATGTAATATACTGATTCCTTCCCACAGATCAATGTACATTTAACAACGACATCATTCGTACTATATCTACATTGGATATAATGTAATATACTGATCCCTTCCCACAGATCAATGTACCTACATTTAATAACAATATCCTTAGTACTATATCCACATCACACATAATGTAATATACTGATTCCTTCCCACAGAACAATGTACATTTAATAACCCCATCATTCATACTATATCTACACGAGGTATAATGTAATATAGTGATTACATCCCCCAGATCAATGTACATATAACAACAACATCATTCATACTATATCTACATTGGATATAATGTAATATACTGATCCCTTCCCACAGGTCAATGTACATATAATAGTATAATTGTTATTACTATATCTACATTAGGTATAATGTAATGTATTTACTACATCCTACAGATCATTGTACATTTAATAACATCATTCATGCTATAGCTAAATTGGCTATAATGTAATATACTCACCCCTTCCCACAGATCAAGGTACCTACATTTAATAACAATATCATTATTACTACATCTACATTAGATATAAAGTAATATACTGATCCCTGCCCACAGTTCAATGTACCTATATTTAATAATAATATCATTAGTACTATATCCACATCATATATAATGTAATATACAGATTCCTTCCCACAGATCAATGTACATTAACAACAACATCTTTCATGCTATAGCTAAATTGGATATAATGTAATATACTGATCCCTGCCCACCGGTCAATGTACATTTAATAACAACATCGTTCATACTATATCCACATTAGGTATAATGTAATATAGTGATTACGTCCCACAGATCAATGTACCTACATTTAATAACAATATCCTTAGTACTATACCCACATTACACATAATGTAATATACTGATTCCTTCCCACAGATCAATGTACATTTAACAACAACATCATTCATACTATATCTACAATGGATATAATGTAATATACTGATCCCTTCCCACAGATCAAGGTGCCTACATTTAATAACAACATCATTATTACTATATCTACACTAGATATAATGCAATATACGGATTCCTTCCCACAGATCAATGTACATTTAATAACAACATTATTCATACTATATCTACACTAGGTATAATGTAACATAGTGATTACATCCCACAGATCAATGTACACTTAAAAACAACATCATTCATACTATAACTACATTGGATATAATGTAATATACTGATCCCTTCCCACAGATCAAGGTATCTACATTTAATAACAACATCATTATTACTATATCTACACTAGATATAATGCAATATACGGATTCCTTCCCACAGATCAATGTACATTTAATAACAACATCATTCATACTATATCTGCATTAGATATAATGTAATATACTGATCCCTTCCCACAGGTCAATGTACATACAATAGCAAAATCGTTATTACTATATCTACATTAGGTATAATGTAATGTATTTACTACATCCTACAGATCATTGTACATTTAATAACATCATTCATGCTATAGCTAAATTGGATATAATGTAATATACTCACCCCTTCCCACAGATCAAGGTAGCTACATTTAATAACATTATCATTAATACTATATCTACATGAGATATAATGTTATATACTAATCCCTGCCCACAGATCAATGTATATTTAATAGCGATATCATTATTACTATATCTACATTATATATAATGTTATATACTGATCCCTGCCCACAGTTCAATGTACCTATACTTAATAACAATATCATTAGTACTATTTCCACATCATATATAATGTAATATACCGATTCCTTCCCACAGATCAACGTAGATTTAATAACATCATTCATACTATATCAACACTAGGTATAATGTAATATAGTGATTACATCCCACAGATCAAGGTACATTTAATAACAACATCATTCATACTATATCTACATTGGATATAATGTATTATACTGGTCCCTTCCCACAGATCAAGGTGCCTACATTTAATAACAACATCATTCATACTATATCTTCATTGGATATAATGTAATATACTGATCCCTTCCCACAGGTCAATGTACATACAATAGCAAAATCGTTATTACTATATCTACATTAGGTATAATGTAATGTATTTACTACATCCTACAGATCATTGTACATTTAATAAGATCATTCATGCTATAGCTAAATTGGATATAATGTAATATACTCACCCCTTCCCACAGATCAAGGTACCTACATTTAATAACAATATCATTATTACTACATCTACATTTGATATAATGCAATATACGGATTCCTTCCCACATATCAATGTACATTTAATAACAACATCATTCATACTATAACTACATTGGATATAATGTAATATACTGATCCCTCCCCACAGATCAATGTACATTTTATAACAACATCATTCATACTATATCTACATTGGATATAATGTAATATACTGATCCCTTCCCATACGTCAATGTACATATAATAGCAAAATCGTTATTACTATATCTACATTAGGTATAATGTAATATACTGATCCCTGCTCACAGATCAATGTACCTATATTTAATAACAATATCCTTAGTACTATATCCACATTACACATAATGTAATATACTGATTCCTTCCCACAGATCAATGTACATTTAATAACGACAGCATTCATACTATATCAACACTAGGTATAATGTAATATAGTGATTACATCCCACAGATCAAGGTACATTCAATATCGATATCATTATTACCGTATCTACATTAGATAAAATGTAATATACTGATTCCTTCCCACAGATCAATGTACATTTAACAACAACATCATTCATACTATATCTACATTGGATATAATGTAATATACTGATCCCTTCCCACAGATCAATGTACCTACATTTAATAACAATATCCTTAGTACTATATCCACATTACACATAAGGTAATATACTGATTCCTTCCCACAGAACAATGTACTTTTAATAACACCATCATTCATACTATATCTACACGAGGTATAATGTAATATAGTGATTACATCCCACAGATCAATGTACATATAACAACAACATCATTTATACTATATCTACATTGGATATAATGTAATATACTTATCCCTTCCCACAGGTCAATGTACATATAATAGCATAATCGTTATTACTATATCTACATTAGGTATAATGTAATGTATTAACTACATCCTACAGATCATTGTACATTTAATATCATCATTCATGCTATAGCTAAATTGGATATAATGTAATATACTGATTCCTTCCCACAGATCAATGTACATTTAATAACAACACTATTCATACTATATCTACACTAGGTATAATGTAACGTGGTGATTACATCCCACAGATCAATGTACATTTAATAATATCATTCATACTATAACTACATTGGATATAATGTAATATACTGATCCCTTCCCACAGATCAAGGTATCTACATTTAATAACAATATCATTATTACTACATCTACATTAGATATAAAGTAATATACTGATCCCTGCCCACAGTTCAATGTACCTATATTTAATAATAATATCATTAGTACTATATCTACATTAGATATAATGTAATATACTGATCCCTGCCCACCGGTCAATGTACATTTAATAACAACATCGTTCATACTATATCCACATTAGGTATAATGTAATATAGTGATTACGTCCCACAGATCAATGTACCTACATTTAACAACAATATCCTTAGTACTATATCCACATTACACATAATGTAATATACTGATTCCTTCCCACAGATCAATGTACATTTAACAACAACATCATTCGTACTATATCTACATTGGATATAATGTAATATACTGATCCCTTCCCACAGATCAATGTACCTACATTTAATAACAATATCCTTAGTACTATATCCACATTACACATAATGTAATATACTGATTCCTTCCCGCAGAACAATGTACATTTAATAACACCATCATTCATACTATATCTACACGAGGTATAATGTAATATAGTGATTACATCCCACAGATCAATGTACATATAACAACAACATCATTCATACTATACCTACATTGGATATAATGTAATATACTCACCCCTTCCCACAGATCAAGGTACCTACATTTAATAACAATATCATTATTACTACATCTACATTAGATATAAAGTAATATACTGATCCCTGCCCACAGTTCAATGTACCTATATTTAATAATAATATCATTAGTACTATATCCACATCATATATAATGTAATATACTGATTCCTTCCCACAGACCAATGTACATTAACAACAACATCATTCATGCTATAGCTAAATTGGATATAATGTAATATACCGATCCCTGCCCACCGGTCAATGTACATTTAATAACAACATCGTTCATACTATATCCACATTAGGTATAATGTAACATAGTGATTACGTCCCACAGATCAATGTACCTACATTTAATAACAATATCCGTAGTACTATATCCACATTACACATAATGTAATATACTGATTCCTTCCCACAGATCAATGTACATTGAACAACAACATCATTCATACTATATCTACAATGGATATAATGTAATATACTGATCCCTGCCCACCGGTCAATGTACATTTAATAACAACATCGTTCATACTATATCCACATTAGGTATAATGTAACATAGTGATTACGTCCCACAGATCAATGTACCTACATTTAATAACAATATCCGTAGTACTATATCCACATTACACATAATGTAATATACTGATTCCTTCCCTCAGATCAATGTACATTGAACAACAACATCATTCATACTATATCTACAATGGATATAATGTAATATACTGATCCCTTCCCACAGATCAATGTACCTACATTTAATAACAATATCCTTAGTACTGTATCCACATTACACATAATGTAATATACTGATTCCTTCCCACAGATCAATGTACATTTAATAACAACATTATTCATACTATATCTACACTAGGGATAATGTAACATAGTGATTACATCCCGCAGATCAATGTACACTTAATAACAACATCATTCATACTATGACTACATTGGATATAATGTAATATACTGATCCCTTCCCACAGATTAAGGTATCTACATTTAATAACAATATCATTATTACTATATCTACACTAGATATTATGCAATATACGGATTCCTTCCCACAGATCAATGTACATTTAATAACAACATCATTCATACTATATCTGCATTGGATATAATGTAATATACTGATCCCTTCCCACAGGTCAATGTACATACAATAGCAAAATCGTTATTACTATATCTACATTAGGTATAATGTAATGTATTTACTACATCCTACAGATCATTGTACATTTAATAACATCATTCATGCTATAGCTAAATTGGATATAATGTAATATACTCACCCCTTCCCACAGATCAAGGTACCTACATTTAATAACAATATCATTATTACTACATCTACATTAGATATAAAGTAATATACTGATCCCTGCCCACAGTTCAATGTACCTATATTTAATAATAATATCATTAGTACTATATCCACATCATATATAATGTAATATACTGATTCCTTCCCACAGACCAATGTACATTAACAACAACATCATTCATGCTATAGCTAAATTGGATATAATGTAATATACTGATCCCTGCCCACCGGTCAATGTACATTTAATAACAACATCGTTCATACTATATCCACATTAGGTATAATGTAACATAGTGATTACGTCCCACAGATCAATGTACCTACATTTAATAACAATATCCGTAGTACTATATCCACATTACACATAATGTAATATACTGATTCCTTCCCACAGATCAATGTACATTGAACAACAACATCATTCATACTATATCTACAATGGATATAATGTAATATACTGATCCCTGCCCACCGGTCAATGTACATTTAATAACAACATCGTTCATACTATATCCACATTAGGTATAATGTAACATAGTGATTACGTCCCACAGATCAATGTACCTACATTTAATAACAATATCCGTAGTACTATATCCACATTACACATAATGTAATATACTGATTCCTTCCCTCAGATCAATGTACATTGAACAACAACATCATTCATACTATATCTACAATGGATATAATGTAATATACTGATCCCTTCCCACAGATCAATGTACCTACATTTAATAACAATATCCTTAGTACTGTATCCACATTACACATAATGTAATATACTGATTCCTTCCCACAGATCAATGTACATTTAATAACAACATTATTCATACTATATCTACACTAGGGATAATGTAACATAGTGATTACATCCCGCAGATCAATGTACACTTAATAACAACATCATTCATACTATGACTACATTGGATATATTGTAATATACTGATCCCTTCCCACAGATTAAGGTATCTACATTTAATAACAATATCATTATTACTATATCTACACTAGATATTATGCAATATACGGATTCCTTCCCACAGATCAATGTACATTTAATAACAACATCATTCATACTATATCTGCATTGGATATAATGTAATATACTGATCCCTTCCCACAGGTCAATGTACATACAATAGCAAAATCGTTATTACTATATCTACATTAGGTATAATGTAATGTATTTACTACATCCTACAGATCATTGTACATTTAATAACATCATTCATGCTATAGCTAAATTGGATATAATGTAATATACTCACCCCTTCCCACAGATCAAGGTACCTACATTTAATAACAATATCATTATTACTACATCTACATTAGATATAAAGTAATATACTGATCCCTGCCCACAGTTCAATGTACCTATATTTAATAATAATATCATTAGTACTATATCCACATCATATATAATGTAATATACTGATTCCTTCCCACAGATCAATGTACCTACATTTAATAACAATATCATTATTACTATATCTACATTAGATATAATGTAATATACTGATTCCTTCCCACAGATCAATGTACATTTAACAACCGCATCATTCATACTATGTCTACATTGGATATAATGTAATATACTGTTCCCTTCCCACAGATCAATGTACATATAATAACAATATCATTATTACTATAACTACACTAGATATAATGTAATATACTGATTCCTTCCCTCAGATCAATGTACATTTAATATCGATATCATTATTACTATTTCTACATTAGATATAATGTAATATACTGATCCCTTCCCACAGATCAATGTACATTCGGTAACACCATCATTCATACTATATCTACACTGGATATAATACAATATACGGATTCCTTCCCACAGATCATTGTACATTTAATAACATCATTTGTGCTATAGCTAAATTGGATATAATGTAATATATTGATCCTCTCCCACAGATCAAGGTAGCTACATTTAATAACATTATCATTAATACTATATCTACATGAGATATAATTTTATATACTAATCCCTGCCCACAGATCAATGTATATTTAATAGCGATATCATTATTACTATATCTACATTAGATATAATGTAATATACTGATCCCTTCGCACAGATCAAGGTACCTACATTTAATAACAATATCATTATTACTATATCTACAGTAGATATAATGTAATATACTGATCCCTGCCCACAGATCAATGTACCTACATTTAATAACAATATCATTAATACTACGTCCACATTACATATAATGTAGTATACTGATTCCTTCTCACAGATCAGTGTAGATTTAATAACAACATCCTTCATACTATATCAACACTAGGTATAATGTAATATACTGATCCCTTCCCACAGACCAAGGTGCCTACATTTAGTAACAATATCATTATTACTATATCTACATTAGATATAATGTACTATACTGATCCCTGCCCACCGGTCAATGTACATTTAATAACAACATAGTTCATACTATATCCACATTAGGTATAATGTAATATAGTGATTAGGTCCCACAGATCAATGTACCTACATTTAATAACAATATCCTTAGTACTATATCCACATCATATATAATGTAATATACTGATTCCTTCCCACAGATCAATGTACATATAATAGCAATATCGTTATTGCTATATCAACATCAGATATGTAATATACATTTAAAAACAAATCATTATTACTACATCTACGTCGGTTATAACGAAATGTACTGATTCCTTCCCAAGGATCAATGTACATATAATCGCAATATCATTATTAGTTACTATATCTACATCGGTTGTAACGCAATATTCTGATTCCTTCCCACAGATCAATGTACATTTAATAGCTGTATCATTAGTACTATATCTACATTAGATATAATATAATATACTGATCCCTTCGCACAGATCACGGTACCTACATTTAATAACAATATCATTAGTACTACGTCCACATTACATATAATGTAGTATACTGATTCCTTCTCACAGATCAGTGTAGATTTAATAACAACATCCTTCATACTATATCAACACTAGGTATAATGTGATATACTGATCCCTTCCCACAGACCAAGGTGCCTACATTTAGTAACAATATCATTATTACTGTATCTACATTAGATATAATGTAATATACTGATCCCTGCCCACCGGTCAATGTACATTTAATAACAACATCGTTCATACTATATCCACATTAGGTATAATGTAATATAGTGATTACGTCCGACAGATCAATGTACCTACATTTAATAACAATATCCTTAGTACTATATCCACATTACACCTAATGTAATATACTGATCCCTTCCCACAGGTCAATGTACATATAATAGCATAATCGTTATTACTATATCTACATTAGGTATAATGTAATGTATTAACTACATCCTACTGATCATTGTACATTTAATAACATCATTCATGTTATAGCTAAATTGGATATGATGTAATATACTGATCCTTTCCCACAGATCAAGGTAGCTACATTTAATAACAATATCATTATTACTACATCTATATTAGATATAAAGTAATATACTGATCCCTGCCCACAGTTCAATGTACCTATATTTAATAATAATATCCTTAGTACTATATCCACATCATATATAATGGAATATACTGATTCCTTCCCACAGATCAGTGTACATTAACAACAACATCATTCATGCTGTAGCTAAATTGGATATAATGTAATATACTGATCCCTGCCCACAGATCAATGTACGTACATTTAATAACAATATCATTAGTACTATATCTACATTAGATATAATGTAATATACTGATCCCTGTCCACAGTTCAATGTAACTATATTTAAAAACAATATCATTAGTACTATATCCAGATCATATATAATGTAATGTACTGATTCCTTCCCAAAGATCAATGTACATATAATAGCAATATCGTTATTACTATATCAACATCAGGTATGTAATATACATTTAAAAACAAATCATTATTACTATATCTACGTCGGTTATAACGAAATGTACTGATTCCTTCCCAAGGATCAATGTACATATAATCGCAATATCATTATTAGTTACTATATCTACATCGGTTGTAACGCAATATACTGATTCCTTCCCACAGATCTATGTACATTTAATAGCAATATCATTAGTACTATATCTACATTGGATATAATGTAATATACTGATCCCTTCCCACAGATCAATGTACATATAATAGCAACATCGTTATTACTATATCTGCATAAGGTATAATGTAATCTAGTGACTACATCCCACAGATCATTGTACGTTAAATAACACCATCATTCGTGCTATAGCTAAATTGGATATAAAGTAATATACTGATCCCTTCCCACAGACCAAGGTGCCTACATTTAGTAACAATATCATTATTACGATATCTACATTAGATATAATGTAATATACTGATCCCTGCCCACCGGTCAATGTACATTTAATAACAACATCATTCATACTATATCTACACGAGGTATAATGTAATATAGTGATTACGTCCAACAGATCAATGTACATATAACCACAACATCATTCATACTATATCTACATTGGATATAATGTAATATACTGATCCCTTCCCACTGGTCAATGTACATACAATAGTAAAATCGTTATTACTATATCTACATTAGGTATAATGTAATGTATTCACTACATCCTACAGATCATTGTACATTTAATAACATCATTCATGCTATAGCTAAGTTGGATATAATGTAACATACTGATCCTTTCCCACAGATCAAGGTAGCTACATTTAATAACATTATCATTAATACTATATCTACATGAGATATAATGTTATATACTAATCCCTGCCCACAGATCAATGTATATTTAATAGCGATATCATTATTACTATATCTACATTAGATATAATGTTATGTAGTGATCCCTGCCCACAGATAAATGTACCTATACTTAATAACAATATCATTAGAACTATATCCACATCATAAATAATGTAATATACTGATTCCTTCCCACAGATCAACGTAGATTTAATAACAACATCATTCATACTATATCAATACTAGGTATAATGTAATATAGTGATTACATCCCAGAGATCAAGGTACATTTAATAACAACATCATTCATACTATATCTACATTGGATACAATGTAATGTACTGATCCCTTCCCAAACGTCAATGTACATATAATAGCAAAATCGTTATTACTATATCTACACTAGGTATAATGTGATGTAGTGACTACATCCCACAGCTCGTTTTACATTTAATAAAAACATCATTCATGGTATAGCTAAATTGGATATAATGTTATATACTGATCCATTCCCACAGACCAATGTACCTACATTTAATAACAATATCATTATTACTACATCTACATTAGATATAAAGTAATATACTGATCCCTGCCCAAAGTTCAATGTACCTATACTTAATAACAATATCATTAGTACTGTATCCACATCATATGTAATGTAATATACTGATTCCTTCCCTCACATGAACGTAGATTTAATAACAACATCATTCATACTATATCAGCACTAGGTATAATGTAATATAGTGATTACATCCCACAGATCAAGGTACATTTAATAACAACATCGTTCATTCTATATCTACACTGGATATAATACAATATACGGATTCCTCCCCACAGATCAATGTACATTTTATAACAACATCATTCATACTATATCTACATTGGATATAATGTAATATACTGATTCCTTCCCACAAATCAATGTACATTTAATAACAACATTATTCATACTATATCTACACTAGGTATAATGTAACATAGTGATTACATCCCACAGATCAATGTACATTTAATAACAACATCATTCGTACTATAACTACATTGGATATAACGTAACATACTGATCCCTTCCCACAGATCAATGTACATATAATAGCAATATCGTTATTACTATATCTGCATTAGGTATAATGTAATCTAGTGAATACATCCCACAGATCATTGTACGTTTAATAACACCATCATTCATGCTATAGCTAAATAGGATATAATGTAATATACTGATCCCTTCCCACAGATCAATGTACCTACATTAAATAACAATATCATTAGTACTATATCTACATTAGATATAATGTAATTTACTGATCCCTGCCCACAGATCAATGTACCTACATTTAATAACAATATCATTAGTACTATATCTACATTAGATATAATGTAATATACTGATCCCTTCCCACAGATCAAGGTATCTACATTTAACAACAATATCATTATTACTATATCTACACTAGATATAATGCAATATACGGATTCCTTCCCACAGATCAATGTACATTTAACAACAACATCATTCATACTATATCTACATTGGATATAATGTAATATACTGATTCCTTCCCACAGATCAATGTACATTAACAACAACATCATTCATGCTATAGCTAAATTGGATATAATGTAATATACTGATCCCTGCCCACAGATCAATGTACCTACATTTAATAACAATATCATTAGTACTATATCTACATTAGATATAATGTAATATACTGATCCCTGCCCACAGTTCAATGTAACTATATTTAATAACAATATCATTAGTACTATATCCACATCATATATAAGGTAATATACTGATCCCTTCCCACAGATCAATGTACATTAAATAACAACATTATTCATACTATATCTACACTAGGTATAATGTAACACAGTGATTACATCCCACAGATCAATGTACATTTAATAACAACATCATTCATACAATAACTACATTGGATATAATGTAATATACGGATTCCTTCCCACAGATCAATGTACATTTAATAACAACATCATTCATACCATATCTGCATTGGATATAATGTAATATACTGATCCCTTCTCACAGGTCAATGTACATATAATAGCAATATCGTTATTACTATATCTACATTACGTATAATGTAATCTAGTGAATACATCCCACAGATCATTGTACGTTTAATAACACCATCATTCATGCTATAGCTAAATAGGATATAATGTAATATACTGATCCCTTCCCACAGATCAAGGTATCTACATTTAATAACAATATCATTATTACTACATCTACATTAGATATAAAGTAATATACTGATCCCTGCCCACAGTTCAATGTACCTATACTTAATAACAATATCAGTAGTACTATATCCACATCATATATAATGTAATATACTGATTCCTTCGCACAGATCAATGTACATTAACAACAACATCATTCATGCTATAGCTAAATTGGATATAATGTAATATACTGATCCCTGCCCACCGGTCAATGTACATTTAATAACAACATCGTTCATACTATATCCACATTAGGTATAATGTAATATAGTGATTACGTCCCACAGATCAATGTACCTACATTTAATAACAATATCCTTAGTACTATACCCACATTACACATAATGTAATATACTGATTCCTTCCCACAGATCAATGTACATTTAACAACAACATCATTCATACTATATCTACAATGGATATAATGTAATATACTGATCCCTGCCCATAGTTCAATGTACCTATATTTAATAACAATATCATTAGTACTATATCCACATCATATATAATGTAATATACCGATTCCTTCCCAGAGATCAACGTAGATTTAATAACATCATTCATACTATATCAACACTAGGTATAATGTAATATAGTGATTACATCCCACAGATCAAGGTACATTTAATAAGATCATTCATGCTATAGCTAAATTGGATATAATGTAATATACTCACCCCTTCCCACAGATCAAGGTACCTACATTTAATAACAATATCATTATTACTACATCTACATTAGATATAATGCAATATACGGATTCCTTCCCACAGATCAATGTACATTTAATAACAACATCATTCATACTATAACTACATTGGATATAATGTAATATACTGATCCCTCCCCACAGATCAATGTACATTTTATAACAACATCATTCATACTATATCTACATTGGATATAATGTAATATACTGATCCCTTCCCATACGTCAATGTACATATAATAGCAAAATCGTTATTACTATATCTACATTAGGTATAATGTAATATACTGATCCCTGCCCACAGATCAATGTACCTACATTTAATAACAATATCATTAGTACTACGTCCACATTACATATAATGTAGTATACTGATTCCTTCTCACAGATCAGTGTAGATTTAATAACAACATCCTTCATACTATATCAACACTAGGTATAATGTAATATACTGATCCCTTCCCACAGACCAAGGTGCCTACATTTAGTAACAATATCATTATTACTATATCTACATTAGATATAATGTAATATCCTGATCCCTGCCCACCGGTCAATGTACATTTAATAACAACATCGTTCATACTATATCCACATTAGGTATAATGTAATATAGTGATTACGTCCCACAGATCAATGTACCTACATTTAATAACATTATCATTAATACTATATCTACATGAGACATAATGATATATACTAATCCCTGCCCACAGATCAATGTATATTTAATAGCGATATCATTAATACTATATCTACATTAGATATAATGTTATATACTGATCCCTGCCCACAGTTCAATGTTCCTATACTTAATAACAATATCATTAGTACTATATCCACATCATATATAATGTAATATACTGATTCCTTCCCACAGATCAACGTAGATTTAATAACAACATCATTCATACAATATCAACACTAGGTATAATGTAATATAGTGATTACATCCCACAGATCAAGGTACATTTTATAACAACATCGTTCATACTATATCTACGGTGGATATAATGTAATATACTGATCCCTTCCCACAGACCAAGGTGCCTACATTTAGTAACAATATCATTCATACTATATCAACACTAGGTATAATGTAATATAGTGATTACATCCCACAGATCAAGGTACATTTTATAACAACATCGTTCATACTATATCTACATTGGATATAATGTAATATAATGATCCCTTCCCACAGACCAAGGTGCCTACATTTAGTAACAATATCATTATTACTATAACTACATTAGATATAATGTTATATACTGATCCCTGCCCACAGTTCATTGTACCTATACTTAATAACAATATCATTAGTTGTATATCCACATCATATATAATGTAATATACTGATTCCTTCCCACAGATCAACGTAGATTTAATAACAACATCATTCATACTATATCTACAATGGATATAATGTAATATACTGATCCCTTCCCACAGATCAATGTACCTACAATTAATAACAATATCCTTAGTACTGTATCCACATTACACATAATGTAATATACTGATTCCTTCCCACAGATCAATGTACATTTAATAACAACATTATTCATACTATATCTACACTAGGGATAATGTAACATAGTGATTACATCCCGCAGATCAATGTACACTTAATAACAACATCATTCATACTATAACTACATTGGATATAATGTAATATACTGATCCCTTCCCACAGATTAAGGTATCTACATTTAATAACAATATCATTATTACTATATCTACACTAGATATGATGCAATATACGGATTCCTTCCCACAGATCAATGTACATTTAATAACAACATCATTCATACTATATCTGCATTGGATATAATGTAATATACTGATCCCTTCCCACAGGTCAATGTACATACAATAGCAAAATCGTTATTACTATATCTACATTAGCTATAATGTAATGTATTTACTACATTATACAGATCATTGTACATTTAATAACATCATTCATGCTATAGCTAAATTGGATATAATGTAATATACTCACCCCTTCCCACAGATCAAGGTACCTACATTTAATAACAATATCATTATTACTACATCTACATTAGATATAAAGTAATATACTTATCCCTGCCCACAGTTCAATGTACCTATATTTAATAATAATATCATTAGTACTATATCCACATCATATATAATGTAATATACTGATTCCTTCCCACAGATCAATGTACATTAACAACAACATCATTCATGCTATAGCTAAATTGGATATAATGTAATATACTGATCCCTGCCCACCGGTCAATGTACATTTAATCACAACATCGTTCATACTATATCCACATTAGGTATAATGTAACATAGTGATTACGTCCCACAGATCAATGTACCTACATTTAATAACAATATCCGTAGTACTATATCCACATTACACATAATGTAATATACTGATTCCTTCCCACAGATCAATGTACATTGAACAACAACATCATTCATACTATATCTACAATGGATATAATGTAATATACTGATCCCTTCCCACAGATCAATGTACCTACATTTAATAACAATATCCTTAGTACTGTATCCACATTACACATAATGTAATATACTGATTCCTTCCCACAGATCAATGTACATTTAATAACAACATTATTCATACTATATCTACACTAGGGATAATGTAACATAGTGATTACATCCCGCAGATCAATGTACACTTAATAACAACATCATTCATACTATAACTACATTGGATATAATGTAATATACTGATCCCTTCCCACAGATTAAGGTATCTACATTTAATAACAATATCATTATTACTATATCTACACTAGATATGATGCAATATACGGATTCCTTCCCACAGATCAATGTACATTTAATAACAACATCATTCATACTATATCTGCATTGGATATAATGTAATATACTGATCCCTTCCCACAGGTCAATGTACATACAATAGCAAAATCGTTATTACTATATCTACATTAGGTATAATGTAATGTATTTACTACACCCTACAGATCATTGTACATTTAATAACATCATTCATGCTATAGCTAAATTGGATATAATGTAATATACTCACCCCTTCCCACAGATCAAGGTACCTACATTTAATAACGATATCATTATTACTACATCTACATTAGATATAAAGTAATATACTTATCCCTGCCCACAGTTCAATGTACCTATATTTAATAATAATATCATTAGTACTATATCCACATCATATATAATGTAATATACTGATTCCTTCCCACAGATCAATGTACATTAACAACAACATCATTCATGCTATAGCTAAATTGGATATAATGTAATATACTGATCCCTGCCCACCGGTCAATGTACATTTAATCACAACATCGTTCATACTATATCCACATTAGGTATAATGTAACATAGTGATTACGTCCCACAGATCAATGTACCTACATTTAATAACAATATCCGTAGTACTATATCCACATTACACATAATGTAATATACTGATTCCTTCCCACAGATCAATGTACATTGAACAACAACATCATTCATACTATATCTACAATGGATATAATGTAATATACTGATCCCTTCCCACAGATCAATGTACCTACATTTAATAACAATATCCTTAGTACTGTATCCACATTACACATAATGTAATATACTGATTCCTTCCCACAGATCAATGTACATTTAATAACAACATTATTCATACTATATCTACACTAGGGATAATGTAACATAGTGATTACATCCCGCAGATCAATGTACACTTAATAACAACATCATTCATACTATAACTACATTGGATATAATGTAATATACTGATCCCCTCCCACAGATAAAGGTATCTACATTTAATAACAATATCATTATTACTATATCTACACTAGATATGATGCAATATACGGATTCCTTCCCACAGATCAATGTACATTTAATAACAACATCATTCATACTATATCTGCATTGGATATAATGTAATATACTGATCCCTTCCCACAGGTCAATGTACATACAATAGCAAAATCGTTATTACTATATCTACATTAGGTATAATGTAATGTATTTACTACATCCTACAGATCATTGTACATTTAATAACATCATTCATGCTATAGCTAAATTGGATATAATGTAATATACTCACCCCTTCCCACAGATCAAGGTACCTACATTTAATAACAATATCATTATTACTACATCTACATTAGATATAAAGTAATATACTTACCCCTGCCCACAGTTCAATGTACCTATATTTAATAATAATATCATTAGTACTATATCCACATCATATATAATGTAATATACTGATTCCTTCCCACAGATCAATGTACATTAACAACAACATCATTCATGCTATAGCTAAATTGGATATAATGTAATATACTGATCCCTGCCCACAGATCAATGTACCTACTTTTAATAACAATATCATTAGTACTATATCCACATCATATATAATGTAATATACTGATTCCTTCCCACAGATCAATGTACCTACATTTAATAACAATATCATTATTACTATATCTACATTAGATATAATGTAATATACTGATTCCTTCCCACAGATCAATGTACATTTAACAACCGCATCATTCATACTATGTCTACATTGGATATAATGTAATATACTGTTCCCTTCCCACAGATCAATGTACATATAATAACAATATCATTATTACTATAACTACACTAGATATAATGTAATATACTGATTCCTTCCCTCAGATCAATGTACATTTAATATCGATATCATTATTACTATTTCTACATTAGATATAATGTAATATACTGATCCCTTCCCACAGATCAATGTACATTCGGTAACACCATCATTCATACTATATCTACACTGGATATAATACAATATACGGATTCCTTCCCACAGATCATTGTACATTTAATAACATCATTTGTGCTATAGCTAAATTGGATATAATGTAATATATTGATCCTCTCCCACAGATCAAGGTAGCTACATTTAATAACATTATCATTAATACTATATCTACATGAGATATAATTTTATATACTAATCCCTGCCCACAGATCAATGTATATTTAATAGCGATATCATTATTACTATATCTACATTAGATATAATGTAATATACTGATCCCTTCGCACAGATCAAGGTGCCTACATTTAGTAACAATATCATTATTACTATATCTACATTAGATATAATGTACTATACTGATCCCTGCCCACCGGTCAATGTACATTTAATAACAACATAGTTCATACTATATCCACATTAGGTATAATGTAATATAGTGATTAGGTCCCACAGATCAATGTACCTACATTTAATAACAATATCCTTAGTACTATATCCACATCATATATAATGTAATATACTGATTCCTTCCCACAGATCAATGTACATATAATAGCAATATCGTTATTGCTATATCAACATCAGATATGTAATATACATTTAAAAACAAATCATTATTACTACATCTACGTCGGTTATAACGAAATGTACTGATTCCTTCCCAAGGATCAATGTACATATAATCGCAATATCATTATTAGTTACTATATCTACATCGGTTGTAACGCAATATTCTGATTCCTTCCCACAGATCAATGTACATTTAATAGCTGTATCATTAGTACTATATCTACATTAGATATAATATAATATACTGATCCCTTCGCACAGATCACGGTACCTACATTTAATAACAATATCATTAGTACTACGTCCACATTACATATAATGTAGTATACTGATTCCTTCTCACAGATCAGTGTAGATTTAATAACAACATCCTTCATACTATATCAACACTAGGTATAATGTGATATACTGATCCCTTCCCACAGACCAAGGTGCCTACATTTAGTAACAATATCATTATTACTGTATCTACATTAGATATAATGTAATATACTGATCCCTGCCCACCGGTCAATGTACATTTAATAACAACATCGTTCATACTATATCCACATTAGGTATAATGTAATATAGTGATTACGTCCGACAGATCAATGTACCTACATTTAATAACAATATCCTTAGTACTATATCCACATTACACCTAATGTAATATACTGATTCCTTCCCACAGATCAATGTACATTTAACAACAACATCATTCATACTATATCTACATTGGATATAATGTAATATACTGGTCCCTTCCCACAGATCAATGTACCCACATTTAATAACAATATCATTAGTGCTACGTCCACATTACATATAATGTAGTATACTGATTCCTTCTCACAGATCAGTGTAGATTTAATAACACCATCATTCATACTATATCTACACGAGGTATAATGTAATATAGTGATTACATCCCACAGATCAATGTACATATAACAACAACATCATTCATACTATATCTACATTGGATATAATGTAATATACTGATCCCTTCCCACAGGTCAATGTACATATAATAGCATAATCGTTATTACTATATCTACATTAGGTATAATGTAATGTATTAACTACATCCTACTGATCATTGTACATTTAATAACATCATTCATGTTATAGCTAAATTGGATATGATGTAATATACTGATCCTTTCCCACAGATCAAGGTAGCTACATTTAATAACAATATCATTATTACTACATCTATATTAGATATAAAGTAATATACTGATCCCTGCCCACAGTTCAATGTACCTATATTTAATAATAATATCCTTAGTACTATATCCACATCATATATAATGGAATATACTGATTCCTTCCCACAGATCAGTGTACATTAACAACAACATCATTCATGCTGTAGCTAAATTGGATATAATGTAATATACTGATCCCTGCCCACAGATCAATGTACGTACATTTAATAACAATATCATTAGTACTATATCTACATTAGATATAATGTAATATACTGATCCCTGTCCACAGTTCAATGTAACTATATTTAAAAACAATATCATTAGTACTATATCCAGATCATATATAATGTAATGTACTGATTCCTTCCCAAAGATCAATGTACATATAATAGCAATATCGTTATTACTATATCAACATCAGGTATGTAATATACATTTAAAAACAAATCATTATTACTATATCTACGTCGGTTATAACGAAATGTACTGATTCCTTCCCAAGGATCAATGTACATATAATCGCAATATCATTATTAGTTACTATATCTACATCGGTTGTAACGCAATATACTGATTCCTTCCCACAGATCTATGTACATTTAATAGCAATATCATTAGTACTATATCTACATTGGATATAATGTAATATACTGATCCCTTCCCACAGATCAATGTACATATAATAGCAACATCGTTATTACTATATCTGCATAAGGTATAATGTAATCTAGTGACTACATCCCACAGATCATTGTACGTTAAATAACACCATCATTCGTGCTATAGCTAAATTGGATATAAAGTAATATACTGATCCCTTCCCACTGGTCAATGTACATACAATAGTAAAATCGTTATTACTATATCTACATTAGGTATAATGTAATGTATTCACTACATCCTACAGATCATTGTACATTTAATAACATCATTCATGCTATAGCTAAGTTGGATATAATGTAACATACTGATCCTTTCCCACAGATCAAGGTAGCTACATTTAATAACATTATCATTAATACTATATCTACATGAGATATAATGTTATATACTAATCCCTGCCCACAGATCAATGTATATTTAATAGCGATATCATTATTACTATATCTACATTAGATATAATGTTATGTAGTGATCCCTGCCCACAGATAAATGTACCTATACTTAATAACAATATCATTAGAACTATATCCACATCATAAATAATGTAATATACTGATTCCTTCCCACAGATCAACGTAGATTTAATAACAACATCATTCATACTATATCAATACTAGGTATAATGTAATATAGTGATTACATCCCAGAGATCAAGGTACATTTAATAACAACATCATTCATACTATATCTACATTGGATACAATGTAATATACTGATCCCTTCCCAAACGTCAATGTACATATAATAGCAAAATCGTTATTACTATATCTACACTAGGTATAATGTGATGTAGTGACTACATCCCACAGCTCGTTTTACATTTAATAAAAACATCATTCATGGTATAGCTAAATTGGATATAATGTTATATACTGATCCATTCCCACAGACCAATGTACCTACATTTAATAACAATATCATTATTACTACATCTACATTAGATATAAAGTAATATACTGATCCCTGCCCAAAGTTCAATGTACCTATACTTAATAACAATATCATTAGTACTGTATCCACATCATATGTAATGTAATATACTGATTCCTTCCCTCACATGAACGTAGATTTAATAACAACATCATTCATACTATATCAATACTAGGTATAATGTAATATAGTGATTACATCCCACAGATCAAGGTACATTTAATAACAACATCGTTCATTCTATATCTACACTGGATATAATACAATATACGGATTCCTCCCCACAGATCAATGTACATTTTATAACAACATCATTCATACTATATCTACATTGGATATAATGTAATATACTGATCCCTTCCCAAACGTCAATGTACATATAATAGCAAAATCGTTATTACTATATCTACACTAGGTATAATGTAATATAGTGATTACATCCCACAGATCAAGGTACATTCAATATCGATATCATTATTACTATATCTACATTAGATAAAATGTAATATACTGATCCCTTCCCACAGATCAAGGTGCCTACATTTTGTAACAATATCATTAGTACTATATCTACATTAGATATAATGTAATATACAGATCCCTGCCCATAGTTCAATGTAACTATATTTAATAACAATATCATTAGTACTATATCCACATCACATATAATGTAATATACTGATTCCTTCCCACAAATCAATGTACATTTAATAACAACATTATTCATACTATATCTACACTAGGTATAATGTAACATAGTGATTACATCCCACAGATCAATGTACATTTAATAACAACATCATTCGTACTATAACTACATTGGATATAACGTAACATACTGATCCCTTCCCACAGATCAATGTACATATAATAGCAATATCGTTATTACTATATCTGCATTAGGTATAATGTAATCTAGTGAATACATCCCACAGATCATTGTACGTTTAATAACACCATCATTCATGCTATAGCTAAATAGGATATAATGTAATATACTGATCCCTTCCCACAGATCAATGTACCTACATTAAATAACAATATCATTAGTACTATATCTACATTAGATATAATGTAATTTACTGATCCCTGCCCACAGATCAATGTACCTACATTTAATAACAATATCATTAGTACTATATCTACATTAGATATAATGTAATATACTGATCCCTTCCCACAGATCAAGGTATCTACATTTAACAACAATATCATTATTACTATATCTACACTAGATATAATGCAATATACGGATTCCTTCCCACAGATCAATGTACATTTAACAACAACATCATTCATACTATATCTACATTGGATATAATGTAATATACTGATCCCTGCCCACAGTTCAATGTACCTATATTTAATAATAATATCATTAGTACTACATCCACATCATATATAATGTAATATACTGATTCCTTCCCACAGATCAATGTACATTAACAACAACATCATTCATGCTATAGCTAAATTGGATATAATGTAATATACTGATCCCTGCCCACAGATCAATGTACCTACATTTAATAACAATATCATTAGTACTATATCTACATTAGATATAATGTAATATACTGATCCCTGCCCACAGTTCAATGTAACTATATTTAATAACAATATCATTAGTACTATATCCACATCATATATAAGGTAATATACTGATTCCTCCCCACAGATCAATGTACATTTAACAACAGCATCATTCATACTATGTCTACATTGGATATAATGTAATATATTGATCCCTTCCCACAGATCAATGTACATTAAATAACAACATTATTCATACTATATCTACACTAGGTATAATGTAACACAGTGATTACATCCCACAGATCAATGTACATTTAATAACAACATCATTCATACAATAACTACATTGGATATAATGTAATATACGGATTCCTTCCCACAGATCAATGTACATTTAATAACAACATCATTCATACCATATCTGCATTGGATATAATGTAATATACTGATCCCTTCTCACAGGTCAATGTACATATAATAGCAATATCGTTATTACTATATCTACATTACGTATAATGTAATCTAGTGAATACATCCCACAGATCATTGTACGTTTAATAACACCATCATTCATGCTATAGCTAAATAGGATATAATGTAATATACTGATCCCTTCCCACAGATCAAGGTATCTACATTTAATAACAATATCATTATTACTACATCTACATTAGATATAAAGTAATATACTGATCCCTGCCCACAGTTCAATGTACCTATACTTAATAACAATATCAGTAGTACTATATCCACATCATATGTAATGTAATATACTGATTCCTTCCCTCAGATCAACGTAGATTTAATAACAACATCATTCGTACTATATCAGCACTAGGTATAATGTAATATAGCGATTACATCCCACAGAACAATGTACATGTAATATCGATATCATTACTACTATATCTACATTAGATATAATGTAATATACTGATCCCTGCCCATAGTTCAATGTACCTATATTTAATAACAATATCATTAGTACTATATCCACATCACATATAATGTAATATACTGATTCCTTCCCACAGATCAATGTACATTTAATAACAACATTATTCATACTATATCTACACTAGGTATAATGTAACATAGTGATTACATCCCACAGATCAATGTACACATAACAACAACATCATTCATACTATATCTACATGAGATATAATGTTATATACTGATCCCTGCCCACAGATCAATGTACCTACATTAAATAACAATATCATTAGTACTATATCTGCATTAGATATAATGTAATTTACTGATCCCTGCCCACAGATCAATGTACCTACATTTAATAACAATATCATTAGTACTATATCTACATTAGATATAATGTAATATACTGATCCCTTCCCACAGATCAAGGTATCTACATTTAACAACAATATCATTATTACTATATCTACACTAGATATAATGCAATATACGGATTCCTTCCCACAGATCAATGTACATTTAACAACAACATCATTCATACTATATCTACATTGGATATAATGTAATATACTGATCCCTGCCCACAGTTCAATGTACCTATATTTAATAATAATATCATTAGTACTACATCCACATCATATATAATGTAATATACTGATTCCTTCCCACAGATCAATGTACATTAACAACAACATCATTCATGCTATAGCTAAATTGGATATAATGTAATATACTGATCCCTGCCCACAGATCAATGTACCTACATTTAATAACAATATCATTAGTACTATATCTACATTAGATATAATGTAATATACTGATCCCTGCCCACAGTTCAATGTAACTATATTTAATAACAATATCATTAGTACTATATCCACATCATATATAAGGTAATATACTGATTCCTCCCCACAGATCAATGTACATTTAACAACAGCATCATTCATACTATGTCTACATTGGATATAATGTAATATATTGATCCCTTCCCACAGATCAATGTACATTAAATAACAACATTATTCATACTATATCTACACTAGGTATAATGTAACATAGTGATTACATCCCACAGATCAATGTACATTTAATAACAACATCATTCATACTATAACTACATTGGATATAATGTAATATACGGATTCCTTCCCACAGATCAATGTACATTTAATAGCTGTATCATTAGTACTATATCTACATTAGATATAATATAATATACTGATCCCTTCGCACAGATCACGGTACCTACATTTAATAACAATATCATTAGTACTACGTCCACATTACATATAATGTAGTATACTGATTCCTTCTCACAGATCAGTGTAGATTTAATAACAACATCCTTCATACTATATCAACACTAGGTATAATGTGATATACTGATCCCTTCCCACAGACCAAGGTGCCTACATTTAGTAACAATATCATTATTACTGTATCTACATTAGATATAATGTAATATACTGATCCCTGTCCACAGTTCAATGTAACTATATTTAAAAACAATATCATTAGTACTATACCCAGATCATATATAATGTAATGTACTGATTCCTTCCCACAGATCAATGTACATATAATAGCAATATCGTTATTACTATATCAACATCAGGTATGTAATATACATTTAAAAACAAATCATTATTACTATATCTACGTCGGTTATAACGAAATGTACTGATTCCTTCCCAAGGATCAATGTACATATAATCGCAATATCATTATTAGTTACTATATCTACATCGGTTGTAACGCAATATACTGATTCCTTCCCACAGATCTATGTACATTTAATAGCAATATCATTAGTACTATATCTACATTAGATATAATGTAATATACTGATCCCTTCGCGCAGATCAAGGTACCTACATTTAATAACAATATCCTTAGTACTATATCCACATTACACATAATGTAATATACTGATTCCTTCCCACAGATCAATGTACATTTAACAACAACATCATTCATACTATATCTACAATGGATATAATGTAATATACTGATCCCTGCCCATAGTTCAATGTACCTATATTTAATAACAATATCATTAGTACTATATCCACATCACATATAATGTAATATACTGATTCCTTCCCACAGATCAATGTACATTTAATAACAACATCATTCATACTATAACTACATTGGATATAATGTAATATACTGATCCCTTCCCACAGATCAATGTACATATAATAGCAACATCGTTATTACTATATCTGCATAAGGTATAACGTAATCTAGTGACTACATCCCACAGATCATTGTACGTTAAATAACACCATCATTCGTGCTATAGCTAAATTGGATATAAAGTAATATACTGATCCCTTCCCACAGACCAAGGTGCCTACATTTAGTAACAATATCATTATTACGATATCTACATTAGATATAATGTAATATACTGATCCCTGCCCACCGGTCAATGTACATTTAATAACAACATCATTCATACTATATCTACACGAGGTATAATGTAATATAGTGATTACGTCCAACAGATCAATGTACATATAACAACAACATCATTCATACTATATCTACATTGGATATAATGTAATATACTGATCCTTTCCCACAGATCAAGGTAGCTACATTTAATAACATTATCATTAATACTATATCTACATGAGATATAATGTTATATACTAATCCCTGCCCACAGATCAATGTATATTTAATAGCGATATCATTATTACTATATCTACATTAGATATAATGTAATATACTGATCCCTTCCCAAACGTCAATGTACATATAATAGCAAAATCGTTATTACTATATCTACACTAGGTATAATGTGATGTAGTGACTACATCCCACAGCTCGTTTTACATTTAATAAAAACATCATTCATGGTATAGCTAAATTGGATATAATGTTATATACTGATCCATTCCCACAGACCAAGGTACCTACATTTAATAACAATATCATTATTACTACATCTACATTAGATATAAAGTAATATACTGATCCCTGCCCAAAGTTCAATGTACCTATACTTAATAACAATATCATTAGTACTGTATCCACATCATATGTAATGTAATATACTGATTCCTTCCCTCAGATGAACGTAGATTTAATAACAACATCATTCATACTATATCAGCACTAGGTATAATGTAATATAGTGATTACATCCCACAGATCAAGGTACATTTAATAACAACATCGTTCATACTATATCTACATTGGATATAATGTAATATACTGATCCCTTCCCACAGATCAATGTACATTTAGTAACACCATCATTCATTCTATATCTACACTGGATATAATACAATATACGGATTCCTCCCCACAGATCAATGTACATTTTATAACAACATCATTCATACTATATCTACATTGGATATAATGTAATATACTGATCCCTTCCCAAACGTCAATGTACATATAATAGCAAAATCGTTATTACTATATCTACACTAGGTATAATGTAATATAGTGATTACATCCCACAGATCAAGGTACATTCAATATCGATATCATTATTACTATATCTACATTAGATAAAATGTAATATACTGATCCCTTCCCACAGATCAAGGTGCCTACATTTTGTAACAATATCATTATTACTATATCTTCATAAGATATAATGAAATATACTAATCCCTGCCCACAGATCAATGTATATTTAGTAGCGATATCATTATTACTATATCTACATTGGATATAATGTAATATACTGAACCCTCCCCACAGATCAATGTACCTACATTTAACAACAATATCATTAGTACTACGTCCACATTGCATATAATGTAATATACTGATTCCTTGCCACAGATCAGTGTCCATTTAATAACAACATCATTCATTACATATCTACATTGGGCACAATGTAATATAGTGATTACATCCCACAGAACAATGTACATGTAATATCGATATCATTATTACTATATCTACATTAGATATAATGTAATATACTGATCCCTGCCCATAGTTCCATGTACCTATATTTAATAACAATATCATTAGT
Organism: Osmia lignaria lignaria; assembly: GCF_051020975.1. Classification (NCBI taxonomy): domain Eukaryota; kingdom Metazoa; phylum Arthropoda; class Insecta; order Hymenoptera; family Megachilidae; genus Osmia; species Osmia lignaria. The sequence goes on from NC_135035.1 coordinate 1,284,734, forward strand.
ACTATATCCACGTCACATATAATGTAATATACTGATTCCTTCCCACAGATCAATGTACATTTAATAACAACATTATTCATACTATATCTACACGAGGTATAATGTAATATAGTGATTACGTCCAACAGATCAATGTACATATAACCACAACATCATTCATACTATATCTACATTGGATATAATGTAATATACTGATCCCTTCCCACTGGTCAATGTACATACAATAGTAAAATCGTTATTACTATATCTACATTAGGTATAATGTAATGTATTCACTACATCCTACAGATCATTGTACATTTAATAACATCATTCATGCTATAGCTAAGTTGGATATAATGTAACATACTGATCCTTTCCCACAGATCAAGGTAGCTACATTTAATAACATTATCATTAATACTATATCTACATGAGATATAATGTTATATACTAATCCCTGCCCACAGATCAATGTATATTTAATAGCGATATCATTATTACTATATCTACATTAGATATAATGTTATGTAGTGATCCCTGCCCACAGATAAATGTACCTATACTTAATAACAATATCATTAGTACTGTATCCACATCATATGTAATGTAATATACTGATTCCTTCCCTCACATGAACGTAGATTTAATAACAACATCATTCATACTATATCAGCACTAGGTATAATGTAATATAGTGATTACATCCCACAGATCAAGGTACATTTAATAACAACATCGTTCATTCTATATCTACACTGGATATAATACAATATACGGATTCCTCCCCACAGATCAATGTACATTTTATAACAACATCATTCATACTATATCTACATTGGATATAATGTAATATACTGATCCCTTCCCAAACGTCAATGTACATATAATAGCAAAATCGTTATTACTATATCTACACTAGGTATAATGTAATATAGTGATTACATCCCACAGAACAATGTACATGTAATATCGATATCATTACTACTATATCTACATTAGATATAATGTAATATACTGATCCCTGCCCATAGTTCAATGTACCTATATTTAATAACAATATCATTAGTACTATATCCACATCACATATAATGTAATATACTGATTCCTTCCCACAGATCAATGTACATTTAATAACAACATTATTCATACTATATCTACACTAGGTATAATGTAACATAGTGATTACATCCCACAGATCAATGTACACATAACAACAACATCATTCATACTATATCTACATGAGATATAATGTTATATACTGATCCCTGCCCACAGATCAATGTACCTACATTAAATAACAATATCATTAGTACTATATCTGCATTAGATATAATGTAATTTACTGATCCCTGCCCACAGATCAATGTACCTACATTTAATAACAATATCATTAGTACTATATCTACATTAGATATAATGTAATATACTGATCCCTTCCCACAGATCAAGGTATCTACATTTAACAACAATATCATTATTACTATATCTACACTAGATATAATGCAATATACGGATTCCTTCCCACAGATCAATGTACATTTAACAACAACATCATTCATACTATATCTACATTGGATATAATGTAATATACTGATCCCTGCCCACAGTTCAATGTACCTATATTTAATAATAATATCATTAGTACTACATCCACATCATATATAATGTAATATACTGATTCCTTCCCACAGATCAATGTACATTAACAACAACATCATTCATGCTATAGCTAAATTGGATATAATGTAATATACTGATCCCTGCCCACAGATCAATGTACCTACATTTAATAACAATATCATTAGTACTATATCTACATTAGATATAATGTAATATACTGATCCCTGCCCACAGTTCAATGTAACTATATTTAATAACAATATCATTAGTACTATATCCACATCATATATAAGGTAATATACTGATTCCTCCCCACAGATCAATGTACATTTAACAACAGCATCATTCATACTATGTCTACATTGGATATAATGTAATATATTGATCCCTTCCCACAGATCAATGTACATTAAATAACAACATTATTCATACTATATCTACACTAGGTATAATGTAACATAGTGATTACATCCCACAGATCAATGTACATTTAATAACAACATCATTCATACTATAACTACATTGGATATAATGTAATATACGGATTCCTTCCCACAGATCAATGTACATTTAATAGCTGTATCATTAGTACTATATCTACATTAGATATAATATAATATACTGATCCCTTCGCACAGATCACGGTACCTACATTTAATAACAATATCATTAGTACTACGTCCACATTACATATAATGTAGTATACTGATTCCTTCTCACAGATCAGTGTAGATTTAATAACAACATCCTTCATACTATATCAACACTAGGTATAATGTGATATACTGATCCCTTCCCACAGACCAAGGTGCCTACATTTAGTAACAATATCATTATTACTGTATCTACATTAGATATAATGTAATATACTGATCCCTGCCCACCGGTCAATGTACATTTAATAACAACATCGTTCATACTATATCCACATTAGGTATAATGTAATATAGTGATTACGTCCGACAGATCAATGTACCTACATTTAATAACAATATCCTTAGTACTATATCCACATTACACCTAATGTAATATACTGATCCCTTCCCACAGGTCAATGTACATATAATAGCATAATCGTTATTACTATATCTACATTAGGTATAATGTAATGTATTAACTACATCCTACTGATCATTGTACATTTAATAACATCATTCATGTTATAGCTAAATTGGATATGATGTAATATACTGATCCTTTCCCACAGATCAAGGTAGCTACATTTAATAACAATATCATTATTACTACATCTATATTAGATATAAAGTAATATACTGATCCCTGCCCACAGTTCAATGTACCTATATTTAATAATAATATCCTTAGTACTATATCCACATCATATATAATGGAATATACTGATTCCTTCCCACAGATCAGTGTACATTAACAACAACATCATTCATGCTGTAGCTAAATTGGATATAATGTAATATACTGATCCCTGCCCACAGATCAATGTACGTACATTTAATAACAATATCATTAGTACTATATCTACATTAGATATAATGTAATATACTGATCCCTGTCCACAGTTCAATGTAACTATATTTAAAAACAATATCATTAGTACTATATCCAGATCATATATAATGTAATGTACTGATTCCTTCCCAAAGATCAATGTACATATAATAGCAATATCGTTATTACTATATCAACATCAGGTATGTAATATACATTTAAAAACAAATCATTATTACTATATCTACGTCGGTTATAACGAAATGTACTGATTCCTTCCCAAGGATCAATGTACATATAATCGCAATATCATTATTAGTTACTATATCTACATCGGTTGTAACGCAATATACTGATTCCTTCCCACAGATCTATGTACATTTAATAGCAATATCATTAGTACTATATCTACATTGGATATAATGTAATATACTGATCCCTTCCCACAGATCAATGTACATATAATAGCAACATCGTTATTACTATATCTGCATAAGGTATAATGTAATCTAGTGACTACATCCCACAGATCATTGTACGTTAAATAACACCATCATTCGTGCTATAGCTAAATTGGATATAAAGTAATATACTGATCCCTTCCCACAGACCAAGGTGCCTACATTTAGTAACAATATCATTATTACGATATCTACATTAGATATAATGTAATATACTGATCCCTGCCCACCGGTCAATGTACATTTAATAACAACATCATTCATACTATATCTACACGAGGTATAATGTAATATAGTGATTACGTCCAACAGATCAATGTACATATAACCACAACATCATTCATACTATATCTACATTGGATATAATGTAATATACTGATCCCTTCCCACTGGTCAATGTACATACAATAGTAAAATCGTTATTACTATATCTACATTAGGTATAATGTAATGTATTCACTACATCCTACAGATCATTGTACATTTAATAACATCATTCATGCTATAGCTAAGTTGGATATAATGTAACATACTGATCCTTTCCCACAGATCAAGGTAGCTACATTTAATAACATTATCATTAATACTATATCTACATGAGATATAATGTTATATACTAATCCCTGCCCACAGATCAATGTATATTTAATAGCGATATCATTATTACTATATCTACATTAGATATAATGTTATGTAGTGATCCCTGCCCACAGATAAATGTACCTATACTTAATAACAATATCATTAGAACTATATCCACATCATAAATAATGTAATATACTGATTCCTTCCCACAGATCAACGTAGATTTAATAACAACATCATTCATACTATATCAATACTAGGTATAATGTAATATAGTGATTACATCCCAGAGATCAAGGTACATTTAATAACAACATCATTCATACTATATCTACATTGGATACAATGTAATATACTGATCCCTTCCCAAACGTCAATGTACATATAATAGCAAAATCGTTATTACTATATCTACACTAGGTATAATGTGATGTAGTGACTACATCCCACAGCTCGTTTTACATTTAATAAAAACATCATTCATGGTATAGCTAAATTGGATATAATGTTATATACTGATCCATTCCCACAGACCAATGTACCTACATTTAATAACAATATCATTATTACTACATCTACATTAGATATAAAGTAATATACTGATCCCTGCCCAAAGTTCAATGTACCTATACTTAATAACAATATCATTAGTACTGTATCCACATCATATGTAATGTAATATACTGATTCCTTCCCTCACATGAACGTAGATTTAATAACAACATCATTCATACTATATCAGCACTAGGTATAATGTAATATAGTGATTACATCCCACAGATCAAGGTACATTTAATAACAACATCGTTCATTCTATATCTACACTGGATATAATACAATATACGGATTCCTCCCCACAGATCAATGTACATTTTATAACAACATCATTCATACTATATCTACATTGGATATAATGTAATATACTGATTCCTTCCCACAAATCAATGTACATTTAATAACAACATTATTCATACTATATCTACACTAGGTATAATGTAACATAGTGATTACATCCCACAGATCAATGTACATTTAATAACAACATCATTCGTACTATAACTACATTGGATATAACGTAACATACTGATCCCTTCCCACAGATCAATGTACATATAATAGCAATATCGTTATTACTATATCTGCATTAGGTATAATGTAATCTAGTGAATACATCCCACAGATCATTGTACGTTTAATAACACCATCATTCATGCTATAGCTAAATAGGATATAATGTAATATACTGATCCCTTCCCACAGATCAATGTACCTACATTAAATAACAATATCATTAGTACTATATCTACATTAGATATAATGTAATTTACTGATCCCTGCCCACAGATCAATGTACCTACATTTAATAACAATATCATTAGTACTATATCTACATTAGATATAATGTAATATACTGATCCCTTCCCACAGATCAAGGTATCTACATTTAACAACAATATCATTATTACTATATCTACACTAGATATAATGCAATATACGGATTCCTTCCCACAGATCAATGTACATTTAACAACAACATCATTCATACTATATCTACATTGGATATAATGTAATATACTGATTCCTTCCCACAGATCAATGTACATTAACAACAACATCATTCATGCTATAGCTAAATTGGATATAATGTAATATACTGATCCCTGCCCACAGATCAATGTACCTACATTTAATAACAATATCATTAGTACTATATCTACATTAGATATAATGTAATATACTGATCCCTGCCCACAGTTCAATGTAACTATATTTAATAACAATATCATTAGTACTATATCCACATCATATATAAGGTAATATACTGATCCCTTCCCACAGATCAATGTACATTAAATAACAACATTATTCATACTATATCTACACTAGGTATAATGTAACACAGTGATTACATCCCACAGATCAATGTACATTTAATAACAACATCATTCATACAATAACTACATTGGATATAATGTAATATACGGATTCCTTCCCACAGATCAATGTACATTTAATAACAACATCATTCATACCATATCTGCATTGGATATAATGTAATATACTGATCCCTTCTCACAGGTCAATGTACATATAATAGCAATATCGTTATTACTATATCTACATTACGTATAATGTAATCTAGTGAATACATCCCACAGATCATTGTACGTTTAATAACACCATCATTCATGCTATAGCTAAATAGGATATAATGTAATATACTGATCCCTTCCCACAGATCAAGGTATCTACATTTAATAACAATATCATTATTACTACATCTACATTAGATATAAAGTAATATACTGATCCCTGCCCACAGTTCAATGTACCTATACTTAATAACAATATCAGTAGTACTATATCCACATCATATATAATGTAATATACTGATTCCTTCGCACAGATCAATGTACATTAACAACAACATCATTCATGCTATAGCTAAATTGGATATAATGTAATATACTGATCCCTGCCCACCGGTCAATGTACATTTAATAACAACATCGTTCATACTATATCCACATTAGGTATAATGTAATATAGTGATTACGTCCCACAGATCAATGTACCTACATTTAATAACAATATCCTTAGTACTATACCCACATTACACATAATGTAATATACTGATTCCTTCCCACAGATCAATGTACATTTAACAACAACATCATTCATACTATATCTACAATGGATATAATGTAATATACTGATCCCTGCCCATAGTTCAATGTACCTATATTTAATAACAATATCATTAGTACTATATCCACATCATATATAATGTAATATACCGATTCCTTCCCAGAGATCAACGTAGATTTAATAACATCATTCATACTATATCAACACTAGGTATAATGTAATATAGTGATTACATCCCACAGATCAAGGTACATTTAATAAGATCATTCATGCTATAGCTAAATTGGATATAATGTAATATACTCACCCCTTCCCACAGATCAAGGTACCTACATTTAATAACAATATCATTATTACTACATCTACATTAGATATAATGCAATATACGGATTCCTTCCCACAGATCAATGTACATTTAATAACAACATCATTCATACTATAACTACATTGGATATAATGTAATATACTGATCCCTCCCCACAGATCAATGTACATTTTATAACAACATCATTCATACTATATCTACATTGGATATAATGTAATATACTGATCCCTTCCCATACGTCAATGTACATATAATAGCAAAATCGTTATTACTATATCTACATTAGGTATAATGTAATATACTGATCCCTGCCCACAGATCAATGTACCTACATTTAATAACAATATCATTAGTACTACGTCCACATTACATATAATGTAGTATACTGATTCCTTCTCACAGATCAGTGTAGATTTAATAACAACATCCTTCATACTATATCAACACTAGGTATAATGTAATATACTGATCCCTTCCCACAGACCAAGGTGCCTACATTTAGTAACAATATCATTATTACTATATCTACATTAGATATAATGTAATATCCTGATCCCTGCCCACCGGTCAATGTACATTTAATAACAACATCGTTCATACTATATCCACATTAGGTATAATGTAATATAGTGATTACGTCCCACAGATCAATGTACCTACATTTAATAACATTATCATTAATACTATATCTACATGAGACATAATGATATATACTAATCCCTGCCCACAGATCAATGTATATTTAATAGCGATATCATTAATACTATATCTACATTAGATATAATGTTATATACTGATCCCTGCCCACAGTTCAATGTTCCTATACTTAATAACAATATCATTAGTACTATATCCACATCATATATAATGTAATATACTGATTCCTTCCCACAGATCAACGTAGATTTAATAACAACATCATTCATACAATATCAACACTAGGTATAATGTAATATAGTGATTACATCCCACAGATCAAGGTACATTTTATAACAACATCGTTCATACTATATCTACGGTGGATATAATGTAATATACTGATCCCTTCCCACAGACCAAGGTGCCTACATTTAGTAACAATATCATTCATACTATATCAACACTAGGTATAATGTAATATAGTGATTACATCCCACAGATCAAGGTACATTTTATAACAACATCGTTCATACTATATCTACATTGGATATAATGTAATATAATGATCCCTTCCCACAGACCAAGGTGCCTACATTTAGTAACAATATCATTATTACTATAACTACATTAGATATAATGTTATATACTGATCCCTGCCCACAGTTCATTGTACCTATACTTAATAACAATATCATTAGTTGTATATCCACATCATATATAATGTAATATACTGATTCCTTCCCACAGATCAACGTAGATTTAATAACAACATCATTCATACTATATCTACAATGGATATAATGTAATATACTGATCCCTTCCCACAGATCAATGTACCTACAATTAATAACAATATCCTTAGTACTGTATCCACATTACACATAATGTAATATACTGATTCCTTCCCACAGATCAATGTACATTTAATAACAACATTATTCATACTATATCTACACTAGGGATAATGTAACATAGTGATTACATCCCGCAGATCAATGTACACTTAATAACAACATCATTCATACTATAACTACATTGGATATAATGTAATATACTGATCCCTTCCCACAGATTAAGGTATCTACATTTAATAACAATATCATTATTACTATATCTACACTAGATATGATGCAATATACGGATTCCTTCCCACAGATCAATGTACATTTAATAACAACATCATTCATACTATATCTGCATTGGATATAATGTAATATACTGATCCCTTCCCACAGGTCAATGTACATACAATAGCAAAATCGTTATTACTATATCTACATTAGCTATAATGTAATGTATTTACTACATTATACAGATCATTGTACATTTAATAACATCATTCATGCTATAGCTAAATTGGATATAATGTAATATACTCACCCCTTCCCACAGATCAAGGTACCTACATTTAATAACAATATCATTATTACTACATCTACATTAGATATAAAGTAATATACTTATCCCTGCCCACAGTTCAATGTACCTATATTTAATAATAATATCATTAGTACTATATCCACATCATATATAATGTAATATACTGATTCCTTCCCACAGATCAATGTACATTAACAACAACATCATTCATGCTATAGCTAAATTGGATATAATGTAATATACTGATCCCTGCCCACCGGTCAATGTACATTTAATCACAACATCGTTCATACTATATCCACATTAGGTATAATGTAACATAGTGATTACGTCCCACAGATCAATGTACCTACATTTAATAACAATATCCGTAGTACTATATCCACATTACACATAATGTAATATACTGATTCCTTCCCACAGATCAATGTACATTGAACAACAACATCATTCATACTATATCTACAATGGATATAATGTAATATACTGATCCCTTCCCACAGATCAATGTACCTACATTTAATAACAATATCCTTAGTACTGTATCCACATTACACATAATGTAATATACTGATTCCTTCCCACAGATCAATGTACATTTAATAACAACATTATTCATACTATATCTACACTAGGGATAATGTAACATAGTGATTACATCCCGCAGATCAATGTACACTTAATAACAACATCATTCATACTATAACTACATTGGATATAATGTAATATACTGATCCCTTCCCACAGATTAAGGTATCTACATTTAATAACAATATCATTATTACTATATCTACACTAGATATGATGCAATATACGGATTCCTTCCCACAGATCAATGTACATTTAATAACAACATCATTCATACTATATCTGCATTGGATATAATGTAATATACTGATCCCTTCCCACAGGTCAATGTACATACAATAGCAAAATCGTTATTACTATATCTACATTAGGTATAATGTAATGTATTTACTACACCCTACAGATCATTGTACATTTAATAACATCATTCATGCTATAGCTAAATTGGATATAATGTAATATACTCACCCCTTCCCACAGATCAAGGTACCTACATTTAATAACGATATCATTATTACTACATCTACATTAGATATAAAGTAATATACTTATCCCTGCCCACAGTTCAATGTACCTATATTTAATAATAATATCATTAGTACTATATCCACATCATATATAATGTAATATACTGATTCCTTCCCACAGATCAATGTACATTAACAACAACATCATTCATGCTATAGCTAAATTGGATATAATGTAATATACTGATCCCTGCCCACCGGTCAATGTACATTTAATCACAACATCGTTCATACTATATCCACATTAGGTATAATGTAACATAGTGATTACGTCCCACAGATCAATGTACCTACATTTAATAACAATATCCGTAGTACTATATCCACATTACACATAATGTAATATACTGATTCCTTCCCACAGATCAATGTACATTGAACAACAACATCATTCATACTATATCTACAATGGATATAATGTAATATACTGATCCCTTCCCACAGATCAATGTACCTACATTTAATAACAATATCCTTAGTACTGTATCCACATTACACATAATGTAATATACTGATTCCTTCCCACAGATCAATGTACATTTAATAACAACATTATTCATACTATATCTACACTAGGGATAATGTAACATAGTGATTACATCCCGCAGATCAATGTACACTTAATAACAACATCATTCATACTATAACTACATTGGATATAATGTAATATACTGATCCCCTCCCACAGATAAAGGTATCTACATTTAATAACAATATCATTATTACTATATCTACACTAGATATGATGCAATATACGGATTCCTTCCCACAGATCAATGTACATTTAATAACAACATCATTCATACTATATCTGCATTGGATATAATGTAATATACTGATCCCTTCCCACAGGTCAATGTACATACAATAGCAAAATCGTTATTACTATATCTACATTAGGTATAATGTAATGTATTTACTACATCCTACAGATCATTGTACATTTAATAACATCATTCATGCTATAGCTAAATTGGATATAATGTAATATACTCACCCCTTCCCACAGATCAAGGTACCTACATTTAATAACAATATCATTATTACTACATCTACATTAGATATAAAGTAATATACTTACCCCTGCCCACAGTTCAATGTACCTATATTTAATAATAATATCATTAGTACTATATCCACATCATATATAATGTAATATACTGATTCCTTCCCACAGATCAATGTACATTAACAACAACATCATTCATGCTATAGCTAAATTGGATATAATGTAATATACTGATCCCTGCCCACAGATCAATGTACCTACTTTTAATAACAATATCATTAGTACTATATCCACATCATATATAATGTAATATACTGATTCCTTCCCACAGATCAATGTACCTACATTTAATAACAATATCATTATTACTATATCTACATTAGATATAATGTAATATACTGATTCCTTCCCACAGATCAATGTACATTTAACAACCGCATCATTCATACTATGTCTACATTGGATATAATGTAATATACTGTTCCCTTCCCACAGATCAATGTACATATAATAACAATATCATTATTACTATAACTACACTAGATATAATGTAATATACTGATTCCTTCCCTCAGATCAATGTACATTTAATATCGATATCATTATTACTATTTCTACATTAGATATAATGTAATATACTGATCCCTTCCCACAGATCAATGTACATTCGGTAACACCATCATTCATACTATATCTACACTGGATATAATACAATATACGGATTCCTTCCCACAGATCATTGTACATTTAATAACATCATTTGTGCTATAGCTAAATTGGATATAATGTAATATATTGATCCTCTCCCACAGATCAAGGTAGCTACATTTAATAACATTATCATTAATACTATATCTACATGAGATATAATTTTATATACTAATCCCTGCCCACAGATCAATGTATATTTAATAGCGATATCATTATTACTATATCTACATTAGATATAATGTAATATACTGATCCCTTCGCACAGATCAAGGTGCCTACATTTAGTAACAATATCATTATTACTATATCTACATTAGATATAATGTACTATACTGATCCCTGCCCACCGGTCAATGTACATTTAATAACAACATAGTTCATACTATATCCACATTAGGTATAATGTAATATAGTGATTAGGTCCCACAGATCAATGTACCTACATTTAATAACAATATCCTTAGTACTATATCCACATCATATATAATGTAATATACTGATTCCTTCCCACAGATCAATGTACATATAATAGCAATATCGTTATTGCTATATCAACATCAGATATGTAATATACATTTAAAAACAAATCATTATTACTACATCTACGTCGGTTATAACGAAATGTACTGATTCCTTCCCAAGGATCAATGTACATATAATCGCAATATCATTATTAGTTACTATATCTACATCGGTTGTAACGCAATATTCTGATTCCTTCCCACAGATCAATGTACATTTAATAGCTGTATCATTAGTACTATATCTACATTAGATATAATATAATATACTGATCCCTTCGCACAGATCACGGTACCTACATTTAATAACAATATCATTAGTACTACGTCCACATTACATATAATGTAGTATACTGATTCCTTCTCACAGATCAGTGTAGATTTAATAACAACATCCTTCATACTATATCAACACTAGGTATAATGTGATATACTGATCCCTTCCCACAGACCAAGGTGCCTACATTTAGTAACAATATCATTATTACTGTATCTACATTAGATATAATGTAATATACTGATCCCTGCCCACCGGTCAATGTACATTTAATAACAACATCGTTCATACTATATCCACATTAGGTATAATGTAATATAGTGATTACGTCCGACAGATCAATGTACCTACATTTAATAACAATATCCTTAGTACTATATCCACATTACACCTAATGTAATATACTGATTCCTTCCCACAGATCAATGTACATTTAACAACAACATCATTCATACTATATCTACATTGGATATAATGTAATATACTGGTCCCTTCCCACAGATCAATGTACCCACATTTAATAACAATATCATTAGTGCTACGTCCACATTACATATAATGTAGTATACTGATTCCTTCTCACAGATCAGTGTAGATTTAATAACACCATCATTCATACTATATCTACACGAGGTATAATGTAATATAGTGATTACATCCCACAGATCAATGTACATATAACAACAACATCATTCATACTATATCTACATTGGATATAATGTAATATACTGATCCCTTCCCACAGGTCAATGTACATATAATAGCATAATCGTTATTACTATATCTACATTAGGTATAATGTAATGTATTAACTACATCCTACTGATCATTGTACATTTAATAACATCATTCATGTTATAGCTAAATTGGATATGATGTAATATACTGATCCTTTCCCACAGATCAAGGTAGCTACATTTAATAACAATATCATTAGTACTATATCTACATTAGATATAATGTAATATACTGATCCCTTCCCACAGATCAAGGTATCTACATTTAACAACAATATCATTATTACTATATCTACACTAGATATAATGCAATATACGGATTCCTTCCCACAGATCAATGTACATTTAACAACAACATCATTCATACTATATCTACATTGGATATAATGTAATATACTGATCCCTGCCCACAGTTCAATGTACCTATATTTAATAATAATATCATTAGTACTACATCCACATCATATATAATGTAATATACTGATTCCTTCCCACAGATCAATGTACATTAACAACAACATCATTCATGCTATAGCTAAATTGGATATAATGTAATATACTGATCCCTGCCCACAGATCAATGTACCTACATTTAATAACAATATCATTAGTACTATATCTACATTAGATATAATGTAATATACTGATCCCTGCCCACAGTTCAATGTAACTATATTTAATAACAATATCATTAGTACTATATCCACATCATATATAAGGTAATATACTGATTCCTCCCCACAGATCAATGTACATTTAACAACAGCATCATTCATACTATGTCTACATTGGATATAATGTAATATATTGATCCCTTCCCACAGATCAATGTACATTAAATAACAACATTATTCATACTATATCTACACTAGGTATAATGTAACACAGTGATTACATCCCACAGATCAATGTACATTTAATAACAACATCATTCATACAATAACTACATTGGATATAATGTAATATACGGATTCCTTCCCACAGATCAATGTACATTTAATAACAACATCATTCATACCATATCTGCATTGGATATAATGTAATATACTGATCCCTTCTCACAGGTCAATGTACATATAATAGCAATATCGTTATTACTATATCTACATTACGTATAATGTAATCTAGTGAATACATCCCACAGATCATTGTACGTTTAATAACACCATCATTCATGCTATAGCTAAATAGGATATAATGTAATATACTGATCCCTTCCCACAGATCAAGGTATCTACATTTAATAACAATATCATTATTACTACATCTACATTAGATATAAAGTAATATACTGATCCCTGCCCACAGTTCAATGTACCTATACTTAATAACAATATCAGTAGTACTATATCCACATCATATGTAATGTAATATACTGATTCCTTCCCTCAGATCAACGTAGATTTAATAACAACATCATTCGTACTATATCAGCACTAGGTATAATGTAATATAGCGATTACATCCCACAGAACAATGTACATGTAATATCGATATCATTACTACTATATCTACATTAGATATAATGTAATATACTGATCCCTGCCCATAGTTCAATGTACCTATATTTAATAACAATATCATTAGTACTATATCCACATCACATATAATGTAATATACTGATTCCTTCCCACAGATCAATGTACATTTAATAACAACATTATTCATACTATATCTACACTAGGTATAATGTAACATAGTGATTACATCCCACAGATCAATGTACACATAACAACAACATCATTCATACTATATCTACATGAGATATAATGTTATATACTGATCCCTGCCCACAGATCAATGTACCTACATTAAATAACAATATCATTAGTACTATATCTGCATTAGATATAATGTAATTTACTGATCCCTGCCCACAGATCAATGTACCTACATTTAATAACAATATCATTAGTACTATATCTACATTAGATATAATGTAATATACTGATCCCTTCCCACAGATCAAGGTATCTACATTTAACAACAATATCATTATTACTATATCTACACTAGATATAATGCAATATACGGATTCCTTCCCACAGATCAATGTACATTTAACAACAACATCATTCATACTATATCTACATTGGATATAATGTAATATACTGATCCCTGCCCACAGTTCAATGTACCTATATTTAATAATAATATCATTAGTACTACATCCACATCATATATAATGTAATATACTGATTCCTTCCCACAGATCAATGTACATTAACAACAACATCATTCATGCTATAGCTAAATTGGATATAATGTAATATACTGATCCCTGCCCACAGATCAATGTACCTACATTTAATAACAATATCATTAGTACTATATCTACATTAGATATAATGTAATATACTGATCCCTGCCCACAGTTCAATGTAACTATATTTAATAACAATATCATTAGTACTATATCCACATCATATATAAGGTAATATACTGATTCCTCCCCACAGATCAATGTACATTTAACAACAGCATCATTCATACTATGTCTACATTGGATATAATGTAATATATTGATCCCTTCCCACAGATCAATGTACATTAAATAACAACATTATTCATACTATATCTACACTAGGTATAATGTAACATAGTGATTACATCCCACAGATCAATGTACATTTAATAACAACATCATTCATACTATAACTACATTGGATATAATGTAATATACGGATTCCTTCCCACAGATCAATGTACATTTAATAGCTGTATCATTAGTACTATATCTACATTAGATATAATATAATATACTGATCCCTTCGCACAGATCACGGTACCTACATTTAATAACAATATCATTAGTACTACGTCCACATTACATATAATGTAGTATACTGATTCCTTCTCACAGATCAGTGTAGATTTAATAACAACATCCTTCATACTATATCAACACTAGGTATAATGTGATATACTGATCCCTTCCCACAGACCAAGGTGCCTACATTTAGTAACAATATCATTATTACTGTATCTACATTAGATATAATGTAATATACTGATCCCTGTCCACAGTTCAATGTAACTATATTTAAAAACAATATCATTAGTACTATACCCAGATCATATATAATGTAATGTACTGATTCCTTCCCACAGATCAATGTACATATAATAGCAATATCGTTATTACTATATCAACATCAGGTATGTAATATACATTTAAAAACAAATCATTATTACTATATCTACGTCGGTTATAACGAAATGTACTGATTCCTTCCCAAGGATCAATGTACATATAATCGCAATATCATTATTAGTTACTATATCTACATCGGTTGTAACGCAATATACTGATTCCTTCCCACAGATCTATGTACATTTAATAGCAATATCATTAGTACTATATCTACATTAGATATAATGTAATATACTGATCCCTTCGCGCAGATCAAGGTACCTACATTTAATAACAATATCCTTAGTACTATATCCACATTACACATAATGTAATATACTGATTCCTTCCCACAGATCAATGTACATTTAACAACAACATCATTCATACTATATCTACAATGGATATAATGTAATATACTGATCCCTGCCCATAGTTCAATGTACCTATATTTAATAACAATATCATTAGTACTATATCCACATCACATATAATGTAATATACTGATTCCTTCCCACAGATCAATGTACATTTAATAACAACATCATTCATACTATAACTACATTGGATATAATGTAATATACTGATCCCTTCCCACAGATCAATGTACATATAATAGCAACATCGTTATTACTATATCTGCATAAGGTATAACGTAATCTAGTGACTACATCCCACAGATCATTGTACGTTAAATAACACCATCATTCGTGCTATAGCTAAATTGGATATAAAGTAATATACTGATCCCTTCCCACAGACCAAGGTGCCTACATTTAGTAACAATATCATTATTACGATATCTACATTAGATATAATGTAATATACTGATCCCTGCCCACCGGTCAATGTACATTTAATAACAACATCATTCATACTATATCTACACGAGGTATAATGTAATATAGTGATTACGTCCAACAGATCAATGTACATATAACAACAACATCATTCATACTATATCTACATTGGATATAATGTAATATACTGATCCTTTCCCACAGATCAAGGTAGCTACATTTAATAACATTATCATTAATACTATATCTACATGAGATATAATGTTATATACTAATCCCTGCCCACAGATCAATGTATATTTAATAGCGATATCATTATTACTATATCTACATTAGATATAATGTAATATACTGATCCCTTCCCAAACGTCAATGTACATATAATAGCAAAATCGTTATTACTATATCTACACTAGGTATAATGTGATGTAGTGACTACATCCCACAGCTCGTTTTACATTTAATAAAAACATCATTCATGGTATAGCTAAATTGGATATAATGTTATATACTGATCCATTCCCACAGACCAAGGTACCTACATTTAATAACAATATCATTATTACTACATCTACATTAGATATAAAGTAATATACTGATCCCTGCCCAAAGTTCAATGTACCTATACTTAATAACAATATCATTAGTACTGTATCCACATCATATGTAATGTAATATACTGATTCCTTCCCTCAGATGAACGTAGATTTAATAACAACATCATTCATACTATATCAGCACTAGGTATAATGTAATATAGTGATTACATCCCACAGATCAAGGTACATTTAATAACAACATCGTTCATACTATATCTACATTGGATATAATGTAATATACTGATCCCTTCCCACAGATCAATGTACATTTAGTAACACCATCATTCATTCTATATCTACACTGGATATAATACAATATACGGATTCCTCCCCACAGATCAATGTACATTTTATAACAACATCATTCATACTATATCTACATTGGATATAATGTAATATACTGATCCCTTCCCAAACGTCAATGTACATATAATAGCAAAATCGTTATTACTATATCTACACTAGGTATAATGTAATATAGTGATTACATCCCACAGATCAAGGTACATTCAATATCGATATCATTATTACTATATCTACATTAGATAAAATGTAATATACTGATCCCTTCCCACAGATCAAGGTGCCTACATTTTGTAACAATATCATTATTACTATATCTTCATAAGATATAATGAAATATACTAATCCCTGCCCACAGATCAATGTATATTTAGTAGCGATATCATTATTACTATATCTACATTGGATATAATGTAATATACTGAACCCTCCCCACAGATCAATGTACCTACATTTAACAACAATATCATTAGTACTACGTCCACATTGCATATAATGTAATATACTGATTCCTTGCCACAGATCAGTGTCCATTTAATAACAACATCATTCATTACATATCTACATTGGGCACAATGTAATATAGTGATTACATCCCACAGAACAATGTACATGTAATATCGATATCATTATTACTATATCTACATTAGATATAATGTAATATACTGATCCCTGCCCATAGTTCCATGTACCTATATTTAATAACAATATCATTAGTACTATATCCACGTCACATATAATGTAATATACTGATTCCTTCCCACAGATCAATGTACATTTAATAACAACATTATTCATACTATATCTACACGAGGTATAATGTAATATAGTGATTACGTCCAACAGATCAATGTACATATAACCACAACATCATTCATACTATATCTACATTGGATATAATGTAATATACTGATCCCTTCCCACTGGTCAATGTACATACAATAGTAAAATCGTTATTACTATATCTACATTAGGTATAATGTAATGTATTCACTACATCCTACAGATCATTGTACATTTAATAACATCATTCATGCTATAGCTAAGTTGGATATAATGTAACATACTGATCCTTTCCCACAGATCAAGGTAGCTACATTTAATAACATTATCATTAATACTATATCTACATGAGATATAATGTTATATACTAATCCCTGCCCACAGATCAATGTATATTTAATAGCGATATCATTATTACTATATCTACATTAGATATAATGTTATGTAGTGATCCCTGCCCACAGATAAATGTACCTATACTTAATAACAATATCATTAGTACTGTATCCACATCATATGTAATGTAATATACTGATTCCTTCCCTCACATGAACGTAGATTTAATAACAACATCATTCATACTATATCAGCACTAGGTATAATGTAATATAGTGATTACATCCCACAGATCAAGGTACATTTAATAACAACATCGTTCATTCTATATCTACACTGGATATAATACAATATACGGATTCCTCCCCACAGATCAATGTACATTTTATAACAACATCATTCATACTATATCTACATTGGATATAATGTAATATACTGATCCCTTCCCAAACGTCAATGTACATATAATAGCAAAATCGTTATTACTATATCTACACTAGGTATAATGTAATATAGTGATTACATCCCACAGATCAAGGTACATTCAATATCGATATCATTATTACTATATCTACATTAGATAAAATGTAATATACTGATCCCTTCCCACAGATCAAGGTGCCTACATTTTGTAACAATATCATTAGTACTATATCTACATTAGATATAATGTAATATACAGATCCCTGCCCATAGTTCAATGTAACTATATTTAATAACAATATCATTAGTACTATATCCACATCACATATAATGTAATATACTGATTCCTTCCCACAAATCAATGTACATTTAATAACAACATTATTCATACTATATCTACACTAGGTATAATGTAACATAGTGATTACATCCCACAGATCAATGTACATTTAATAACAACATCATTCGTACTATAACTACATTGGATATAACGTAACATACTGATCCCTTCCCACAGATCAATGTACATATAATAGCAATATCGTTATTACTATATCTGCATTAGGTATAATGTAATCTAGTGAATACATCCCACAGATCATTGTACGTTTAATAACACCATCATTCATGCTATAGCTAAATAGGATATAATGTAATATACTGATCCCTTCCCACAGATCAATGTACCTACATTAAATAACAATATCATTAGTACTATATCTACATTAGATATAATGTAATTTACTGATCCCTGCCCACAGATCAATGTACCTACATTTAATAACAATATCATTAGTACTATATCTACATTAGATATAATGTAATATACTGATCCCTTCCCACAGATCAAGGTATCTACATTTAACAACAATATCATTATTACTATATCTACACTAGATATAATGCAATATACGGATTCCTTCCCACAGATCAATGTACATTTAACAACAACATCATTCATACTATATCTACATTGGATATAATGTAATATACTGATCCCTGCCCACAGTTCAATGTACCTATATTTAATAATAATATCATTAGTACTACATCCACATCATATATAATGTAATATACTGATTCCTTCCCACAGATCAATGTACATTAACAACAACATCATTCATGCTATGTCTACATTGGATATAATGTAATATATTGATCCCTTCCCACAGATCAATGTACATTAAATAACAACATTATTCATACTATATCTACACTAGGTATAATGTAACACAGTGATTACATCCCACAGATCAATGTACATTTAATAACAACATCATTCATACAATAACTACATTGGATATAATGTAATATACGGATTCCTTCCCACAGATCAATGTACATTTAATAACAACATCATTCATACCATATCTGCATTGGATATAATGTAATATACTGATCCCTTCTCACAGGTCAATGTACATATAATAGCAATATCGTTATTACTATATCTACATTACGTATAATGTAATCTAGTGAATACATCCCACAGATCATTGTACGTTTAATAACACCATCATTCATGCTATAGCTAAATAGGATATAATGTAATATACTGATCCCTTCCCACAGATCAAGGTATCTACATTTAATAACAATATCATTATTACTACATCTACATTAGATATAAAGTAATATACTGATCCCTGCCCACAGTTCAATGTACCTATACTTAATAACAATATCAGTAGTACTATATCCACATCATATGTAATGTAATATACTGATTCCTTCCCTCAGATCAACGTAGATTTAATAACAACATCATTCGTACTATATCAGCACTAGGTATAATGTAATATAGCGATTACATCCCACAGAACAATGTACATGTAATATCGATATCATTACTACTATATCTACATTAGATATAATGTAATATACTGATCCCTGCCCATAGTTCAATGTACCTATATTTAATAACAATATCATTAGTACTATATCCACATCACATATAATGTAATATACTGATTCCTTCCCACAGATCAATGTACATTTAATAACAACATTATTCATACTATATCTACACTAGGTATAATGTAACATAGTGATTACATCCCACAGATCAATGTACACATAACAACAACATCATTCATACTATATCTACATGAGATATAATGTTATATACTGATCCCTGCCCACAGATCAATGTACCTACATTAAATAACAATATCATTAGTACTATATCTGCATTAGATATAATGTAATTTACTGATCCCTGCCCACAGATCAATGTACCTACATTTAATAACAATATCATTAGTACTATATCTACATTAGATATAATGTAATATACTGATCCCTTCCCACAGATCAAGGTATCTACATTTAACAACAATATCATTATTACTATATCTACACTAGATATAATGCAATATACGGATTCCTTCCCACAGATCAATGTACATTTAACAACAACATCATTCATACTATATCTACATTGGATATAATGTAATATACTGATCCCTGCCCACAGTTCAATGTACCTATATTTAA
The DNA here is from genome assembly GCF_051020975.1 of Osmia lignaria lignaria. Lineage (NCBI taxonomy): Eukaryota > Metazoa > Arthropoda > Insecta > Hymenoptera > Megachilidae > Osmia > Osmia lignaria. The sequence goes on from NC_135035.1 coordinate 1,307,085, forward strand.
TAATAATATCATTAGTACTACATCCACATCATATATAATGTAATATACTGATTCCTTCCCACAGATCAATGTACATTAACAACAACATCATTCATGCTATAGCTAAATTGGATATAATGTAATATACTGATCCCTGCCCACAGATCAATGTACCTACATTTAATAACAATATCATTAGTACTATATCTACATTAGATATAATGTAATATACTGATCCCTGCCCACAGTTCAATGTAACTATATTTAATAACAATATCATTAGTACTATATCCACATCATATATAAGGTAATATACTGATTCCTCCCCACAGATCAATGTACATTTAACAACAGCATCATTCATACTATGTCTACATTGGATATAATGTAATATATTGATCCCTTCCCACAGATCAATGTACATTAAATAACAACATTATTCATACTATATCTACACTAGGTATAATGTAACATAGTGATTACATCCCACAGATCAATGTACATTTAATAACAACATCATTCATACTATAACTACATTGGATATAATGTAATATACGGATTCCTTCCCACAGATCAATGTACATTTAATAGCTGTATCATTAGTACTATATCTACATTAGATATAATATAATATACTGATCCCTTCGCACAGATCACGGTACCTACATTTAATAACAATATCATTAGTACTACGTCCACATTACATATAATGTAGTATACTGATTCCTTCTCACAGATCAGTGTAGATTTAATAACAACATCCTTCATACTATATCAACACTAGGTATAATGTGATATACTGATCCCTTCCCACAGACCAAGGTGCCTACATTTAGTAACAATATCATTATTACTGTATCTACATTAGATATAATGTAATATACTGATCCCTGTCCACAGTTCAATGTAACTATATTTAAAAACAATATCATTAGTACTATACCCAGATCATATATAATGTAATGTACTGATTCCTTCCCACAGATCAATGTACATATAATAGCAATATCGTTATTACTATATCAACATCAGGTATGTAATATACATTTAAAAACAAATCATTATTACTATATCTACGTCGGTTATAACGAAATGTACTGATTCCTTCCCAAGGATCAATGTACATATAATCGCAATATCATTATTAGTTACTATATCTACATCGGTTGTAACGCAATATACTGATTCCTTCCCACAGATCTATGTACATTTAATAGCAATATCATTAGTACTATATCTACATTAGATATAATGTAATATACTGATCCCTTCGCGCAGATCAAGGTACCTACATTTAATAACAATATCCTTAGTACTATATCCACATTACACATAATGTAATATACTGATTCCTTCCCACAGATCAATGTACATTTAACAACAACATCATTCATACTATATCTACAATGGATATAATGTAATATACTGATCCCTGCCCATAGTTCAATGTACCTATATTTAATAACAATATCATTAGTACTATATCCACATCACATATAATGTAATATACTGATTCCTTCCCACAGATCAATGTACATTTAATAACAACATCATTCATACTATAACTACATTGGATATAATGTAATATACTGATCCCTTCCCACAGATCAATGTACATATAATAGCAACATCGTTATTACTATATCTGCATAAGGTATAATGTAATCTAGTGACTACATCCCACAGATCATTGTACGTTAAATAACACCATCATTCGTGCTATAGCTAAATTGGATATAAAGTAATATACTGATCCCTTCCCACAGACCAAGGTGCCTACATTTAGTAACAATATCATTATTACGATATCTACATTAGATATAATGTAATATACTGATCCCTGCCCACCGGTCAATGTACATTTAATAACAACATCATTCATACTATATCTACACGAGGTATAATGTAATATAGTGATTACGTCCAACAGATCAATGTACATATAACAACAACATCATTCATACTATATCTACATTGGATATAATGTAATATACTGATCCTTTCCCACAGATCAAGGTAGCTACATTTAATAACATTATCATTAATACTATATCTACATGAGATATAATGTTATATACTAATCCCTGCCCACAGATCAATGTATATTTAATAGCGATATCATTATTACTATATCTACATTAGATATAATGTAATATACTGATCCCTTCCCAAACGTCAATGTACATATAATAGCAAAATCGTTATTACTATATCTACACTAGGTATAATGTGATGTAGTGACTACATCCCACAGCTCGTTTTACATTTAATAAAAACATCATTCATGGTATAGCTAAATTGGATATAATGTTATATACTGATCCATTCCCACAGACCAAGGTACCTACATTTAATAACAATATCATTATTACTACATCTACATTAGATATAAAGTAATATACTGATCCCTGCCCAAAGTTCAATGTATCTATACTTAATAACAATATCATTAGTACTGTATCCACATCATATGTAATGTAATATACTGATTCCTTCCCTCAGATGAACGTAGATTTAATAACAACATCATTCATACTATATCAGCACTAGGTATAATGTAATATAGTGATTACATCCCACAGATCAAGGTACATTTAATAACAACATCGTTCATACTATATCTACATTGGATATAATGTAATATACTGATCCCTTCCCACAGATCAATGTACATTTAGTAACACCATCATTCATTCTATATCTACACTGGATATAATACAATATACGGATTCCTCCCCACAGATCAATGTACATTTTATAACAACATCATTCATACTATATCTACATTGGATATAATGTAATATACTGATCCCTTCCCAAACGTCAATGTACATATAATAGCAAAATCGTTATTACTATATCTACACTAGGTATAATGTAATATAGTGATTACATCCCACAGATCAAGGTACATTCAATATCGATATCATTATTACTATATCTACATTAGATAAAATGTAATATACTGATCCCTTCCCACAGATCAAGGTGCCTACATTTTGTAACAATATCATTATTACTATATCTTCATAAGATATAATGAAATATACTAATCCCTGCCCACAGATCAATGTATATTTAGTAGCGATATCATTATTACTATATCTACATTGGATATAATGTAATATACTGAACCCTCCCCACAGATCAATGTACCTACATTTAACAACAATATCATTAGTACTACGTCCACATTGCATATAATGTAATATACTGACTCCTTGCCACAGATCAGTGTCCATTTAATAACAACATCATTCATTACATATCTACATTGGGCACAATGTAATATAGTGATTACATCCCACAGAACAATGTACATGTAATATCGATATCATTATTACTATATCTACATTAGATATAATGTAATATACTGATCCCTGCCCATAGTTCCATGTACCTATATTTAATAACAATATCATTAGTACTATATCCACGTCACATATAATGTAATATACTGATTCCTTCCCACAGATCAATGTACATTTAATAACAACATTATTCATACTATATCTACACTAGGTATAATGTAACATAGTGATTGCATCCCACAAATCAATGTACATAAAATAACAACATCATTCGTACTATAACTACATTGGATATAACGTAACATACCGATCCCTTCCCACAGATCAATGTACATATAATAGCAACATCGTTACTACTATAGCTGCATTAGGTATAATGTAATCTAGTGACTACATCCTACAGATCATTGTACATTTAATAACATCATTCATGCTATAGCTAAATTGGATATAATGTAATATACTGATCCTTTCCCACAGATCAAGGTAGCTACATTTAATAACATTATCATTAATACTATATCTACATGAGATATAATGTTATATACTAATCCCTGCCCACAGATCAATGTATATTTAATAGCGATATCATTATTACTATATCTACATTAGATATAATGTTATATACTGATCCCTGCCCACAGTTCAATGTACATATACTTAATAACAATATCATTAGTACTATATCCACATCATATATAACGTAATATACTGATTCCTTCCCACAGATCAACGTAGATTTAATAACAACATCATTCATACTATATCAACACTAGGTATAATGTAATATAGTGATTACATCCCACAGATCAAGGTACATTTATTAACAACATCATTCATACTATATCTACATTGGATATAATTTATTTTACTGATCCCTTCCCGCAGACTAATGTACATATAATAGCAAAATCGTTATTTCTATATCTACATTAGGTATAATGTAATGTAGTGACTACATCCCACAGCTCATTTTACATTTAATAAAAACATCATTCATGGTATAGCTAAATTGGATATAATGTAATATACTGAACCATTCCCACAGATCAAGGTACCTACATTTAATAACAATATCATTATTACTACATCTACATTAGATATAAAGTTATATACTGATCCCTGCCCACAGTTCAATGTACCTATACTTAATAACAATATCATTAGTACTATATCCACATCATATGTAATGTAATATACTGGTTCCTTCCCTCAGATCAACGTAGATTTAATAACAACATCATTCATACTATATCAGCACTAGGTATAATGTAATATAGTGATTACATCCCACAGATCAAGGTACATTCAATATCGATATCATTATCACTATATCTACATTAGATAAAATGTAATATACTGATCCCTTCCCACAGATCAAGGTGCCTACATTTAATAACAATATCATTATTACTATATCTACACTAGATATAATGCAATATACGGATTCCTTCCCACAGATCAATGTACATTTAATAACAACATCATTCATACTATATCTGCATTGGATATAATGTAATATACTGATCCCCTCCCACACGTCAATGTACATACAATAGCAAAATCGTTATTACTATATCTACATTAGGTATAATGTAATGTATTTACTACATCCTACAGATCACTGTACATTTAATAACATCATTCATGCTATAGCTAAATTGGATATAATGTAATATACTCACCCCTTCCCACAGATCAAGGTACCTACATTTAATAACAATATCATTATTACTACATCTACATTAGATATAAAGTAATATACTGATCCCTGCCGAACAGTTCAATGTAACTATATTTAATAACAATATCATTAGTGCTATATCCACATCGTATATAATGTAATATACTGATTCCTTCCCACAGATCAATGTACATATAATAGCAATATCGTTATTACTATATCAACATCAAATATGTAATATACATTTAAAAACAAATCATTATTACTATATCTACGTCGGTTATAACGAAATGTACTGATTGCTTCCCAAGGATCAATGTACATATAATCGCAATATCATTATTAGTTACTATATCTACATCGGTTGTAACGGAGTATACTGATTCCTTCCCACAGATCAATGTACATTTAATAGCAATATCATTAGTACTATATCTACATTAGATATAATGTAATATACTGATCCCTTCGCACAGATCAAGGTACCTACATTTAATAACAATATCATTATTACTATATCTACAGTAGATATAATGTAATATACTGATCCCTGCCCACAGATCAATGTACCTAAATTTAATAACAATATCATTAGTACTACGTCCACATTACATATAATGTAGTACACTGATTCCTTCTCACAGATCAGTGTAGATTTAATAACAACATCCTTCATACTATATCAATTCTAGGTATAATGTAATATACTGATCCCTTCCCACAGACTAAGGTGCCTACATTTAGTAACAATATCATTATTACTATATCTACATTAGATATAATGTAATATACTGATCCCTTCCCACAGATCAATGTACCTACATTTAACAACAATATCATTAGTACTACGTCCACATTGCATATAATGTAATATACTGATTCCTTGCCACAGATCAGTGTACATTTAATAACAACATCGTTCATTACATATCTACATTGGGTACAATGTAATATAGTGATTACATCACACAGATCAATGTACATGTAATATCGATATCATTATTACTATATCTACATTAGATATAATGTAATATACTCACCCCTTCCCACAGATCAAGGTACCTACATTGAATAACAATATCATTATTACTACGTCCACATTACATATAATGTAGTATACTGATTCCTTCTCACAGATCAGTGTAGATTTAATAACAACATCCTTCATACTATATCAACACTAGGTATAATGTAATATACTGATCCCTTCCCACAGACCAAGGTGCCTACATTTAGTAACAATATCATTATTACTATATCTACATTAGATATAATGTAATATACTGATCCCTGCCCACCGGTCAATGTACATTTAATAACAACATCATTCATACTATATCTACACGAGGTATAATGTAATATAGTGATTACATCCCACAGATCAATGTACATATAACAACAACATCATTCATACTATATCTACATTGGATATAATGTAATATACTGATCCCTTCCCACAGGTCAATGTACATATAATAGCATAATCGTCATTACTATATCTACATTAGGTATAATGTAATGTATTAACTACATCCTACAGATCATTGTACATTTAATAACATCATTCATGCTATAGCTAAGTTGGACATAATGCAATATACTGATCCCTGCTCACAGATCCATGTACGTATATTTAATAACAATATCCTTAGTACTATATCCACATTACACATAATGTAATATACTGATTCCTTCCCACAGATCAAGGTACATTTAATAACAACATCATTCATACTATATCTACATTGGATATAATGTATTATACTGATCCCTTCCCGCAGACTAACGTACATATAATAGCAAAATCGTTATTTCTATATCTACATTAGGTATAATGTGATGTAGTGACTACATCCCACAGCTCGTTTTACATTTAATAAAAACATCATTCATACTATATCAGCACTAGGTATAATGTAATATAGTGATTACATCCCACAGATCAAGGTACATTTAATAACAACATCGTTCATATTATATCTACATTGGATATAATGTAATATACTGATCCCTTCCCACAGATCAATGTACATTTAGTAACACCATCATTCATACTATATCTACACTAGATATAATGTAATATACTGATTCCTTCCCACAGATCAATGTACATTTAATAACAACATCATTCGTACTATATCTGCATTGGATATAATGTAATATACTGATCCCTTCCCACAGGTCAATGTACATACAATAGCAAAATCGTTATTACTATATCTGCATTACGTATAATGTAATGTATTTACTACGTCCTGCAGATCATTGTACATTTAATAACATCATTAATGCTATAGCTAAATTGGATATGATGTAATATACTCACCCCTTCCCACAGATCAAGGTACCTACATTTAATAACAATACCATTATTACTACATCTACATTAGATATGAAGTAATATACTGATCCCTGCCCACAGTTCAATGTACCTATATTTAATAATAATATCATTAGTACAATATCCACATCATATATAATGTAATATACTGATTCCTTCCCACAGATCAATGTACATTAACAACAACATCATTCATGCTATAGCTAAATTGGATATAATGTAATATACTGATCCCTGCCCACAGATCAATGTACCTACATTTAATAACAATATCATTAGTACTATATGTACATTAGATATAATGTAATATACAGATCCCTGCCCATAGTTCAATGTAACTATATTTAATAACAATATCATTAGTACTATATCCACATCACATATAATGTAATATACTGATTCCTTCCCACAAATCAATGTACATTTAATAACAACATTATTCATACTATATCTACACTAGGTATAATGTAACATAGTGATTACATCCCACAGATCAATGTACATTTAATAACAACATCATTCGTACTATAACTACATTGGATATAACGTAACATACTGATCCCTTCCCACAGATCAATGTACATATAATAGCAATATCGTTATTACTATATCTGCATTAGGTATAATGTAATCTAGTGAATACATCCCACAGATCATTGTACGTTTAATAACACCATCATTCATGCTATAGCTAAATAGGATATAATGTAATATACTGATCCCTTCCCACAGATCAAGGTATCTACATTTAATAACAATATCATTATTACTACATCTACATTAGATATAAAGTAATATACTGATCCCTGCCCACAGTTCAATGTACCTATACTTAATAACAATATCAGTAGTACTATATCCACATCATATGTAATGTAATATACTGATTCCTTCCCTCAGATCAACGTAGATTTAATAACAACATCATTCGTACTATATCAGCACTAGGTATAATGTAATATAGCGATTACATCCCACAGAACAATGTACATGTAATATCGATATCATTACTACTATATCTACATTAGATATAATGTAATATACTGATCCCTGCCCATAGTTCAATGTACCTATATTTAATAACAATATCATTAGTACTATATCCACATCACATATAATGTAATATACTGATTCCTTCCCACAGATCAATGTACATTTAATAACAACATTATTCATACTATATCTACACTAGGTATAATGTAACATAGTGATTACATCCCACAGATCAATGTACACATAACAACAACATCATTCATACTATATCTACATGAGATATAATGTTATATACTGATCCCTGCCCACAGATCAATGTACCTACATTAAATAACAATATCATTAGTACTATATCTGCATTAGATATAATGTAATTTACTGATCCCTGCCCACAGATCAATGTACCTACATTTAATAACAATATCATTAGTACTATATCTACATTAGATATAATGTAATATACTGATCCCTTCCCACAGATCAAGGTATCTACATTTAACAACAATATCATTATTACTATATCTACACTAGATATAATGCAATATACGGATTCCTTCCCACAGATCAATGTACATTTAACAACAACATCATTCATACTATATCTACATTGGATATAATGTAATATACTGATCCCTGCCCACAGTTCAATGTACCTATATTTAATAATAATATCATTAGTACTACATCCACATCATATATAATGTAATATACTGATTCCTTCCCACAGATCAATGTACATTAACAACAACATCATTCATGCTATAGCTAAATTGGATATAATGTAATATACTGATCCCTGCCCACAGATCAATGTACCTACATTTAATAACAATATCATTAGTACTATATCTACATTAGATATAATGTAATATACTGATCCCTGCCCACAGTTCAATGTAACTATATTTAATAACAGTATCATTAGTACTATATCCACATCATATATAAGGTAATATACTGATTCCTCCCCACAGATCAATGTACATTTAACAACAGCATCATTCATACTATGTCTACATTGGATATAATGTAATATATTGATCCCTTCCCACAGATCAATGTACATTAAATAACAACATTATTCATACTATATCTACACTAGGTATAATGTAACATAGTGATTACATCCCACAGATCAATGTACATTTAATAACAACATCATTCATACTATAACTACATTGGATATAATGTAATATACGGATTCCTTCCCACAGATCAATGTACATTTAATAACAACATCATTCATACCATATCTGCATTGGATATAATGTAATATACTGATCCCTTCTCACAGGTCAATGTACATACAATAGCAACATCGTTATTACTATATCTACATTACGTATAATGTAATCTAGTGACTACATCCCACAGATCATTGTACGTTTAATAACACCATCATTCATGCTATAGCTAAATAGGATGTACTGTAATATACTGATCCCTTCCCACAGATCAAGGTATCTACATTTAATAACAATATCATTATTACTACATCTACATTAGATATAAAGTAATATACTGATCCCTGCCCACAGTTCAATGTACCTATACTTAATAACAATATCATTAGTACTATATCCACATCATATGTAATGTAATATACTGATTCCTTCCCTCAGATCAACGTAGATTTAATAACAACATCATTCGTACTGTATCAGCAGTAGGTATAATGTAATATAGTGCTTACATCCCACAGAACAATGTACATGTAATATCGATATCATTACTACTATATCTACATTAGATATAATGTAATATACTGATCCCTGCCCATAGTTCAATGTACCTATATTTAATAACAATATCATTAGTACTATATCCACATCACATATAATGTAATATACTGATTCCTTCCCACAGATCAATGTACATTTAATAACAACATTATTCATACTATATCTACACTAGGTATAATATAACATAGTGATTACATCCCACAGATCAATGTACATATAACAACAACATCATTCATACTATATCTACATTGGATATAATGTAATATACTGATCCCTTCCCACAGGTCAATGTACATATAATAGCATAATCGTTATTACTATATCTACATTAGGTATAATGTAATGTATTAACTACATCGTACAGATCATTGTACACTTAATAACATCATTCTTGCTATAGCTAAATTGGATATAATGTAATATACTGATCCTTTCCCACAGATCAAGGTAGCTACATTTAATAACATTATCATTAATACTATATCTACATGAGATATAATGTTATATACTAATCCCTGCCCACAGATCAATGTATATTTAATAGCGATATCATTATTACTATATCTACAATAGATATGTAATGTTCATTTAATAACAATATCATTATTACCATACCTACAGTAGATATAATGTCATTTACAGATTCATTCCCACAGATCAATGTACCTTTAATAACAATATCATTAGTACTATATCTACATTAGATATGTAATGATCATTTAAAAACAATATCATTATTACCATATCTACATTAGATATAATGCCATATACTGATTCCTTTCCACACATCAATGTAGATTTAATAACAATATCATTATTGCTATATCTACAGTAGATATAATGTCATATACAGATTCATTCCTACAGATCAATGTACATTTAACAACAATATCATTTTTACTATTTGTACAGTAGATATAATGTCATATTCAGATTCATTCCCACAGATCAAAGTACATTTAATAACAATATCATTAGTACTACATCTACATTCGATATAATGTAATATACTGATTCCTTCCCACAGATCAATGTACATTTGATAGCAATATCATTATTACTACATCCACATTAGATATGTAATGTACATTTAATATGAATATCATTGGTACTATATCTACATTCGATATAATGTATTATACCGATTCCTTCCCGTACATCAATGTACATCTAATACCAATATCATTAGTACCATATCTACATTCGACATAATGTAATATACTGATTCCTCCCGACAGATCAATGTTCATTTGATAACAATATCATTAGTACTATATCTACATTGGATATAATGTTATATACTGATTCATTCCCACAGATCAATGTAGATATAATACCAATATCATTAGTACTATATCTACGTTAGATATGTAATGTACAATTAATAGCAATATTATTATTACCATATCTACATTAGATATAATGTAATATACTGATTCATTCCCATAGATCAATGTACATTTAATAACAATATCATTAGTACTATACCTACATTAAATATGTAATGTAGATTTAATAACAATATCATTATTACTATATCTACAATAGATATAATGTCCTGTACAGATTCATTCCAACAGATCAATGTACATTTAATCACAATATCATTAGTACTATATCTACATTCGATATAATGTAATCTACTTATTCGTTCCCACAGATCAATGTACATATAATACCAATATCATTAGTACTATATCTACATTAGATATCTACATTAGATATGTAATGTAGAATTAATAACAATATTATGATTACCATATCTAAATTTCATATAATGTAATATACTGATTCATTCCCACAGATCAAAGTACATTTAATCACAATATCATTAGTACTATATCTACATTAGATATGTAATGTTCATTTAATATCATTATTACCATATCTACATTAGATATTATGTAATATACTCATTCCTTCCCACAGATCAATGTACATTTAATAACAATATCATTAGTACTATATCTGCATTAGATATGTAATGTACATTTAATACCAATATCATTAGTAGTATATCTATATTAGATATGTAATGTACGTTTAATAACAATATCATTATTACCATATCCACATTAGATATAAGGTAATCTACTGATTACTACACACAGATCAGTGTACAATTAATAACAATGTCATTAGTACTACATCTACATTCGATATTATTTAATATACTGATTTATTCCCAGAGATCAATGTACATTTAATCACAATATCATTATTACTATATCTACAGTAGATATAATGTCATATTCAGATTCATTCCCACAGATCAAAGTACATTTAATCACAGTATCATAAGTACTATATCTACATTAGATATGCAATGTTCATTTAGTAACAATATCATTATTACCATAACTACATTAGATATAATGTAATATATTGATTCCTTCCGACAGATCAATGAACATTTAATAACACTATCATTGGTACTATATCTACATTCGATATGTAATGTACATTTAATAACAATATCCGTATTACCATATTTACATTAGATATAATGTAATATACTGATTCATTCCCACAGATCAATGTACATTTAATAACAACATCATACACACTATATCTACACTGGATATAATGTAATATACTGATTACTTCCCACAGATCAGTGTACATATAATAGGAATATCTCTATTACTATATCTACATCGGTTATAATGAAATATAGTGATTACTTCCCACAGATCAATGTACATTTAATAACAATATCATTAGTACTTTATCTACATTAGATATAATGTGATATACTGATTCATTCCCACTGATCAATGTACATTATTAACAATATCATTATTACCATATCTACATTAGATATAATGTCATATACTGATTGCTACCCACAGATCAATGTACATTTAATAACAATATCATTAGCACCATTTGTACATTCCATATAATGTGATATACTGATTCATTCCCACAGATCAATGTACATTTAATAACAATATCATTGGTACTATATCTACATTAGATATGTAATGTACATTTAATAACAATATCATTGGTACTATATCTACATTAGATATGTAATGTACATTTAATAACAATATCATTAGTACTATATCTACATTAGATATAATGTAATATACTGACACCTTCCCACAGATAAATGTACATTTTAATAACAACATCAATCATACTATATCTACATCGGTTATAACGTAATATACTGCTTCCTTCGCACAGATCAATGTACATGTAAGAACAATATCATTAGTACAATATCTACATTGCATATAATGTAATATACTGATTCCTTCTCACAGATCAATGTACATTTAATAACAATATCATTATTACCATATCTACATTAGATATAAAGTAATATACTGATTCATTCCCACAGATCAATGTACATTATTAACAATATCATTATTACCATATCTATATTAGATATTATGCAATATACTGATTCCTTCCCACAGATCAATGTACATTTGATAATAATATCATTAGTACTATATCAGCATTCGATATAATGTAATATACCGATTCATTCCCACAGATCAATGTACATTTAATAACAATGTCATTAGTACTATTCCTACATTAGATATGTAATGTACATTTAATACCAATATCATTAGTAGTATATCTACATTAGATATGTAATGTACATTTAATAACAATATCATTATTACCATATCCACATTAGATATAATGTAATATACTGCTTCCTTCCCACAGATCAATGTACATTTAATAAAAATATCATCGGTACTATATCTACATTCGACATAATGTAATATACTGATTCATTCCGAAAGATCAATGTACATTTAATAACTATATCATTAGTACTATATCTACATTCGATATGATGTAATACACTGATTCATTCCCACAGATCAGTGTACATTTAATACCAATATCATTAGTATTATATCCACATTAGATATGTAATGTTCATTTAATGACAATATCATTATTACTATATCTACAATAGATATAATGTAATATACTGATTCATTCCCACAGATCAGTGTACATTTAATAACAATATCATTAGTACTATATCTACATTAGATATGTAATGTTCATTTAATAACAATATCATTATTACCATATCTTCATTACATATTATGTAATATACGGATTCCTTCCCACAGATCAATGTACATTTAATCACAATATCATTAGTACTATACCTACATTAGATATGTAATGTTCATTTAATAACAATATCATTATTACCATATCTACATTAGATATAATGTAATATACTGATTCCCTCCCACAGATCAATGTACATTTATTAACAATATCATTGGTACTATATCTACATTCGATATAATGTAATATACTGATTCATTCCCACAGATCAATGTACGTTTAATAGTGATATCATTATTACTATATCTACATTACATCAAATGTAATGTACTGATTTCTTCCCACAGATCAAGGTACCTATGTTTAGTGACAACATCATTAGTACTATATCTACATTTGATATAATGTAATATACTGATCCATTCCCACAGATCAATGTACATTTAATAACAATATCATTAGTACTATATCTACATTAGATATGTAATGTTCATTTAATAACAATATCATTATTACCATATCTTCATTACATATTATGTAATATACTGATTCCTTCCCACAGATCAATGTACATTTAATCACAATATCATTATTACTATATCTACAGTAGATATATTGTCATATTCAGATTCATTCCCACAGATCGAAGTACATTTATTCACAATATCATTATACTATATCTACATTAGATATGTAATGTACATTTAATAGCAATATCATTATTACCATATCTACATTGGATATTATGTAATATACTGATTCCTTCCCACAGATCAATGTACATTTGATGACAATATCATTAGTACTATATCCACATTCGATATAATGTAATATACTTATTCGCTCCCAAAGATCAATGTACATTTAATAACTATATCATTATTACCATATCTACATTAGATATTATGTAATATACTGATTATTTCCCACAGATCAATGTACATTTAGTAACAATATCATTAGTACTATATCTACATTCGATATAATGTGATATACTTATTCGTTCCCACAGATCAATGTACATTTAATAACAATATCATTAGTACTATATCTACATTAGATATGTAATGTTCATTTAATAACAATATCATTATTACCAGATCTACATTAGATATTATGTAATATACAGATTCCTTCCCACAGATCAATGTACATTTATTACCAATATCATTAGTACTATATCTACATTAGTTATGTAGTGTTCATTTTATAACAATATCATTATTACCATATCTACATTAGACATTATGTAATATACTGATTCCCTCCCAAAGATCAATGTACATTTAATAACTATATCATTATTACCATATCTACATTAGATATTATGTAATATACTGATTCCTTCCCACAGATCAATGTACATTTGATAACAATATCATTAGTACTATATCTACATTCGATATAATGTAATATACTTATTCGCTCACACAGAGCAATGTACATATAATACCAATATCATTCGTCCAATATCTACATTAGATATGTAATGTACATTTAACAACAATATCATTATTACCATATCCACATTAGATATAATGTAATATACTGCTTCCTTCCCACAGATCAATGTACATTTAATAAAAATATCATCGGTACTATATCTACATTCGACATAATGTAATATACTGATTCATTCCGAAAGATCAATGTACATTTAATAACTATATCATTAGTACTATATCTACATTCGATATGATGTAATACACTGATTCATTCCCACAGATCAGTGTACATTTAATACCAATATCATTAGTATTATATCCACATTAGATATGTAATGTTCATTTAATGACAATATCATTATTACTATATCTACATTACATCAAATGTAATGTACTGATTTCTTCCCGCAGATCAAGATACCTATGTTTAGTGACAACATCATTAGTACTATATCTACATTCGATATAATGTAATATACTGATTCATTCCCACAGATCAATGTACATTTAATAACAATATCATTAGTACTATATCTACATTAGATATGTAATGTTCATTTAATAACAATATCATTATTACCATATCTTCATTACATATTATGTAATATATTGATTCCTTCCCACAGATCAATGTACATTTAATCACAATATCATTATTACTATATCTACAGTAGATATATTGTCATATTCAGATTCATTCCCACAGATCGAAGTACATTTATTCACAATATCATTATACTATATCTACATTAGATATGTAATGTACATTTAATAGCAATATCATTATTACCATATCTACATTGGATATTATGTAATATACTGATTCCTTCCCACAGATCAATGTACATTTGATAGCAATATCATTATTACTACATCCACATTAGATATGTAATGTACATTTAATATGAATATCATTGGTACTATATCTACATTCGATATAATTTATTATACCGATTCCTTCCCATAGATCAATGTACATCTAATACCAATATCATTAGTACCATATCTACATTCGACATAATGTAATATACTGATTCCTCCCGACAGATCAATGTTCATTTGATAACAATATCATTAGTACTATATCTACATTGGATATAATGTTATATACTGATTCATTCCCACAGATCAATGTAGATATAATACCAATATCATTAGTACTATATCTACGTTAGATATGTAATGTTCATTTAATATCATTATTACCATATCTACATTAGATATTATGTAATATACTCATTCCTTCCCACAGATCAATGTACATTTAATAACAATATCATTAGTACTATATCTGCATTAGATATGTAATGTACATTTAATACCAATATCATTAGTAGTATATCTACATTAGATATGTAATGTACGTTTAATAACAATATCATTATTACCATATCTACATTAGATATTATGTAATATACTGATTACTTCCCACAGATCAATGTACATTTAATAGCGATATCATTATTACTATATCTACATTACATCAAATGTAATGTACTGATTTCTTCCCACAGATCAAGATACCTATGTTTAGTGACATCATCATTAGTACTATATCTACATTCGATATAATGTAATATACTGATTCATTCGAACAGGTCAATGTACATTTAATAAGAATATCATTGGTACTATATCTACATTCGATATAATGTAATATATTGATTCACTCCCACAGATCAATGTACATTTAGTAACAATATCATTAGTACTATATCTACATTCGATATAATGTGATATACTTATTCGTTCCCACAGATCAATGTACATTTAATAACAATATCATTAGTACTATATCTACATTAGATATGTAATGTTCATTTAATAACAATATCATTATTACCAGATCTACATTAGATATTATGTAATATACAGATTCCTTCCCACAGATCAATGTACATTTATTACCAATATCATTAGTACTATATCTACATTAGTTATGTAATGTTCATTTTATAACAATATCATTATTACCATATCTACATTAGATATTATGTAATATACTGATTCCCTCCCAAAGATCAATGTACATTTAATAACTATATCATTATTACCATATCTACATTAGATATTATGTAATATACTGATTCCTTCCCACAGATCAATGTACATTTAACAACAATATCATTTTTACTATTTGTACAGTAGATATAATGTCATATTCAGATTCATTCCCGCAGATCAAAGTACATTTAATAACAATATCATTAGTACTACATCTACATTCGATATAATGTAATATACTGATTCCTTCCCACAGATCAATGTACATTTAATAACAATATCATTGGTACCATATCTACATTCGATACAATGTAACATAATGATTCATTCCCACAGATCAATCTACATTTAATAACAATATCATTATTACCATCTCTACATTAGATATAATGTCATTTACAGATTCATTCCCACAGATCAATGTACATTTAATACCAATATCATTAGTACTATATCTACGTTAGATATGTAATGTACAATTAATAGCAATATTATTATTACCATATCTACATTAGATATAATGTAATATACTGATTCCTTCCCACAGATCAATGGACATTTAATAACAATATCATTAGTACTATACCAACATTAAATATGTAACGTAGATTTAATAACAATATCATTATTACCATGTCTACATTAGATATAATGTAATATACTGATTCCTTCCCACAGATCAATGTACATTTAATAACAGTATCATTATTTCTATATCTACACTAGATATAATGTCATATACAGATTCATTCCAACAGATCAATTTACATTTAATCACAATATCGTTAGTACTATATCTACATTAAGTATGAAATGTAGATTTAATAACAATATGTTTATTACCATATCTACATTAGATATAATGTAATATGCTGATTCCTTCCCACAGATCAATGTACATTTCATACCAATATCATTAGTACTATATCTACATTAGATATGTAATGTACAATTAATAACAATATTATTATTATCATATCAACCTTAGATATAATGTAATATACTGATTACTACCGACAGATCAATGTAAATTTAATAACAATATCATTAACACATATCTACATTCGATATAACGTAATATACTGATTCATTCCCGCAGATCAATGTACATTTAATAACAATAACATTATTACTATATGTACAATATATGTAATGTCATGTACAGATTCATTCAAACAGATCAATGTACATTTAATCACAATATCATTAGTACTATATCTACATTCGATATAATGTAATATACTGATTCATTCCCACAGATCAATGTACATTTAACAACAATATCATTTTTACTATTTGTACAGTAGATATAATGTCATATTCAGATTCATTCCCGCAGATCAAAGTACATTTAATAACAATATCATTAGTACTACATCTACATTCGATATAATGTAATATACTGATACCTTCCCACAGATCAATGTACATTTAATAACAATATCATTGGTACCATATCTACATTCGATACAATGTGACATAATGATTCATTCCCACAGATCAATCTACATTTAATAACAATATCATTATTACCATCTCTACATTAGATATAATGTCATTTACAGATTCATTCCCACAGATCAATGTACATTTAATACCAATATCATTAGTACTATATCTACGTTAGATATGTAATGTACAATTAATAGCAATATTATTATTACCATATCTACATTAGATATAATGTAATGTACTGATTCATTCCCATAGATCAATGTACATTTAATAACAATATCATTAGTACTATACCTACATTAAATATGTAATGTAGATTTAATAACAATATCATTATTACTATATCTACAATAGATATAATGTCCTGTACAGATTCATTCCAACAGATCAATGTACATTTAATCACAATATCATTAGTACTATATCTACATTCGATATAATGTAATCTACTTATTCGTTCCCACAGATCAATGTACATATAATACCAATATCATTAGTACTATATCTACATTAGATATCTACATTAGATATGTAATGTAGAATTAATAACAATATTATGATTACTATATCTAAATTTCATATAATGTAATATACTGATTCATTCCCACAGATCACAGTACATTTAATCACAATATCATTAGTACTATATCTGCATTACATATGTAATGTTCATTTAATATCATTATTACCATATCTACATTAGATATTATGTAATATACTCATTCCTTCCCACAGATCAATGTACATTTAGTAACAATATCATTAGTACTATATCTGCATTAGATATGTAATGTACATTTAATACCAATATCATTAGTAGTATGTCTACATTAGATATGTAATGTACGTTTAATAACAATATCATTATTACCATATCCACATTAGATATAAGGTAATCTACTGATTACTACACACAGATCAGTGTACATTTAATAAGAATATCATTGGTACTATATCTACATTCGATATAATGCAATATACTGATTCATTCCCACAGATCAGTGTACACTTAATACCAATATCATTAGTACTATATCTACATTCGATATAATGTAATATACTGATTCATTCCGACAGATTAATGTACATTTAATAACAATATCATTATTACTATATCTACAATAGATATGTAATGTTCATTTAATATGAATATCATTATTACCATACCTACAGTAGATATAATGTCATTTACAGATTCATTCCCACAGATCAATGTACCTTTAATAACAATATCATTAGTACTATATCTACATTACATATGTAATGATCATTTAAAAACAATATCATTATTACCATATCTACATTAGATATGTAATGTACATTTAATACCAATATTATTAGTAGTATATCTACATTAGATATGTAATCTACATTTAATAACAGTATTATTATTATCATATCTACATTAGATATAATGTAATATACTGATTCATTCCCACAGACCAATGTACATTTAATCACAATATCATTAGTACTATTCCTACATTAGATATGTAATGTAGATTTAATAACAATATCATTATTACCATATCTACATTAGATATAATGCCATATACTGATTCCTTTCCACACATCAATGTAGATTTAATAACAATATCATTAGTACTATATCTACATTCGATACAATGTAATATACTGATTCCTTCCCACAGATCAATGTACATTTGATAGCAATATCATTATTACTACATCCACATTAGATATGTAATGTACATTTAATATGAATATCATTGGTACTATATCTACATTCGATATAATGTATTATACCGATTCCTTCCCATAGATCAATGTACATCTAATACCAATATCATTAGTACCATATCTACATTCGACATAATGTAATATACTGATTCCTCCCGACAGATCAATGTTCATTTGATAATAATATCATTAGTACTATATCTACATTGGATATAATGTCATATACTGATTCATTCCCACAGATCAATGTAGATATAATACCTATATCATTAGTACTATATCTACGTTAGATATGTAATGTACAATTAATAGCAATATTATTATTACCATATCTACATTAGATATAATGTAATATACTGATTCATTCCCATAGATCAATGTACATTTAATAACAATATCATTAGTACTATACCTACATTAAATATGTAATGTAGATTTAATAACAATATCATTATTACTATATCTATAATAGATATAATGTCCTGTACAGATTCATTCCAACAGATCAATGTACATTTAATCACAATATCATTAGTACTATATCTACATTCGATATAATGTAATCTACTTATTCGTTCCCACAGATCAATTTACATATAATACCAATATCATTAGTACTATATCTACATTAGATATCTACATTAGATATGTAATGTAGAATTAATAACAATATTATGATTACCATATCTAAATTTCATATAATGTAATATACTGATTCATTCCCACAGATCAAAGTACATTTAATCACAATATCATTAGTACTATATCTACATTAGATATGTAATGTTCATTTAATATCATTATTACCATATCTACATTAGATATTATGTAATATACTCATTCCTTCCCACAGATCAATGTACATTTAATAACAATATCATTAGTACTATATCTGCATTAGATATGTAATGTACATTTAATACCAATATCATTAGTAGTATATCTACATTAGATATGTAATGTATGTTTAATAACAATATCATTATTACCATATCCACATTAGATATAAGGTAATCTACTGATTACTACACACAGATCAGTGTACAATTAATAACAATGTCATTAGTACTACATCTACATTCGATATTATTTAATATACTGATTTATTCCCACAGATCAATGTACATTTAATAACAATATCATTATTACCATATCTACATTAGATATTATGTAATATACTGATTCCTTCCCACAGATCAATGTACATTTAATACCAATATCATTAGTACTATATCTACATTAGATATAAGGTAATCTACTGATTACTACACACAGATCAGTGTACAATTAATAACAATGTCATTAGTACTACACCTACATTCGATATTATTTAATATACTGATTTATTCCCACAGATCAATGTACATTTAATAACAATATCATTATTACCATATCTACATTAGATATTATGTAATATACTGATTCCTTCCCACAGATCAATGTACATTTAATACCAATATCATTAGTACTATATCTACATTAGATATGTAATGTACAATTAATAACAATATTATTATTACCATATCTACATTAGATATAATGTAATATACTGATTCCTTCCCACAGATCAATGTACATTTAATAACAACATCATTCGTACTATATCTGCATTGGATATAATGTAATATACTGATCCCTTCCCACAGGTCAATGTACATACTATAGCAAAATCGTTATTACTATATCTACATTACGTATAATGTAATGTATTTACTACGTCCTGCAGATCATTGTACATTTAATAACATCATTAATGCTATAGCTAAATTGGATATGATGTAATATACTCTCCCCTTCCCACAGATCAAGGTGCCTACATTTAATAACAATATCATCATTACTACATCTACATTAGATATGAAGTAATATACTGATCCCTGCCCACAGTTCAATGTACCTATATTTAATAATAATATCATTAGTACAATATCCACATCATATATAATGTAATATACTGATTCCTTCCCACAGATCAATGTACATTAACAACAACATCATTCATGCTATAGCTAAATTGGATATAATGTAATATACTGATCCCTGCCCACAGATCAATGTACCTACATTTAATAACAATATCATTAGTACTATATCTACATTAGATATAATGTAATATACAGATCCCTGCCCATAGTTCAATGTAACTATATTTAATAACAATATCATTAGTACTATATCCACATCACATATAATGTAATATACTGATTCCTTCCCACAAATCAATGTACATTTAATAACAACATTATTCATACTATATCTACACTAGGTATAATGTAACATAGTGATTACATCCCACAGATCAATGTACACATAACAACAACATCATTCATACTATATCTACATGAGATATAATGTTATATACTAATCCCTGCCCACAGATCAATGTATATTTAATAGCGATATCATTATTACTATATCTACATTAGATATAATGTTATATACTGATCCCTGCCCACAGTTCAATGTACCTATACTTAATAACAATATCATTAGTACTATATCCACATCACATATAATGTAATATACTGATTCCTTCCCACAGATCAACGTAGATTTAATAACAACATCATTCATACTATATCAACACTAGGTATAATGTAATATAGTGATTACATCCCACAGATCAAGGTACATTTAATAACAACATCGTTCATACTATATCTACATTGGATATAATGTAATATACTGATCCCTTCCCACAGATCAATGTACTTTTAGTAACACCATCATTCATACTATATCTACACTAGATATAATGTAATATACTGATTCCTTCCCACAGATCAATGTACATTTAATAACAACATCATTCGTACTATATCTGCATTGGATATAATGTAATATACTGATCCCTTCCCACAGGTCAATGTACATACTATAGCAAAATCGTTATTACTATATCTACATTACGTATAATGTAATGTATTTACTACGTCCTGCAGATCATTGTACATTTAATAACATCATTAATGCTATAGCTAAATTGGATATGATGTAATATACTCTCCCCTTCCCACAGATCAAGGTGCCTACATTTAATAACAATATCATTATTACTACATCTACATTAGATATGAAGTAATATACTGATCCCTGCCCACAGTTCAATGTACCTATATTTAATAATAATATCATTAGTACTATATCCACATCATATATAATGTAATATACTGATTCCTTCCCACAGATCAATGTACATTAACAACAACATCATTCATGCTATAGCTAAATTGGATATAATGTAATATACTGATCCCTGCCCACAGATCAATGTACCTACATTTAATAACAATATCATTAGTACTATATCTACATTAGATATAATGTAATATACAGATCCCTGCCCATAGTTCAATGTAACTATATTTAATAACAATATCATTAGTACTATATCCACATCACATATAATGTAATATACTGATTCCATCCCACAAATCAATGTACATTTAATAACAACATTATTCATACTATATCTACACTAGGTATAATGTAACATAGTGATTACATCCCACAGATCAATGTACACATAACAACAACATCATTCATACTATATCTACATGAGATATAATGTTATATACTAATCCCTGCCCACAGATCAATGTATATTTAATAGCGATATCATTATTACTATATCTACATTAGATATAATGTTATATACTGATCCCTGCCCACAGTTCAATGTACCTATACTTAATAACAATATCATTAGTACTATATCCACATCACATATAATGTAATATACTGATTCCTTCCCACAGATCAACGTAGATTTAATAACAACATCATTCATACTATATCAACACTAGGTATAATGTAATATAGTGATTACATCCCACAGATCAAGGTACATTTAATAACAACATCATTCATACTATATCTACACTGGATATAATGTATTATACTGATCCCTTCCCGCAGACTAATGTACATATAATAGCAAAATCCTTATTTCTATATCTACATTAGGTATAATGTAATGTAGTGACTACATCCCAGAGCTCATTTTACTTTTAATAAAAACATCATTCATGGTATAGCTAAATTGGATATAATGTAATATACTGATCCATTCCCACAGATCAAGGTACCTACATTTAATAACAATATCATTATTACTACATCTACATTAGATATAAACTAATATACTGATCCCTGCCCACAGTTCAATGTACCTATACTTAATAACAATATCATTGGTACTATATCCACATCATATGTAATGTAATATACTGATTCCTTCCCTCAGATCAACGTAGATTTAATAACAGCATCATTCATACTATGTCTACATTGGATATAATGTAATATACTGATTCCTTCCCACAGATCAATGTACATTTAACAACAGCATCATTCACACTATGTCTACATTGGATATAATGTAATATACTGATCCCTTCTCACAGGTCAATGTACATACAATAGCAAAATCGTTATTACTATATCTACATTACGTATAATGTAATCTAGTGACTACATCCCACAGATCATTGTACGTTTAATAACACCATCATTCATGCTATAGCTAAATAGGATGTACTGTAATATACTGATCCCTTCCCACAGATCAAGGTATCTACATTTAATAACAATATCATTATTACTACATCTACATTAGATATAAAGTAATATACTGATCCCTGCCCACAGTTCAATGTACCTATACTTAATAACAATATCATTGGTACTATATCCACATCATATGTAATGTAATATACTGATTCCTTCCCTCAGATCAACGTAGATTTAATAACAACATCATTCATACTATATCAGCACTAGGTATAATGTAATATAGTGATTACATCCCACAGATCAAGGTACATTTAATAACCACATCGTTCATACTATATCTACATTGGATATAATGTAATATACTGATCCCTTCCCACAGATCAATGTACATTTAGTAACACCATCATTCATACTATATCTACACTGGATATAATACAATATACGGATTCCTCCCCACAGATCAATGTACATTTCATAACAACATCATTCATACTATATCTACATTGGATATAATGTAATATACTGATCCCTTCCCATACGTCAATGTACATATAATAGCAAAATCGTTATTACTATATCTACATTAGGTATAATGTAATATACTGATCCCTGCTCACAGATCAATGTACCTATATTTAACAACAATATCCTTAGTACTATATCTACACTAGATATAATGCAATATACGGATTCCTTCCCACAGATCAATGTACATTTATTAACAACATCATTCATACTATATCTACACTGGATATAATACAATATACTGATCCCTTCCTACAGATCAAGGTATCTACATTTAACAACAATATCATAATTACTATATCTACACTAGATATAATGCAATATACGGATTCCTTCCCACAGATCAATGTACATTTAAAAACAACATCATTCATACTATATCTACATTAGGTATAATGTAATATAGTGATTACATCCCTCAGATCAATGTACATTTAATAGCGATATCATTATTACTATATCCACATTAGATATAATGTAATATACTGATCCCTGCCCACAGATCAATGTACATGGCATAACAATATCATTGGTATTATGTCTACATTGGATATAATGTAATATACTGGTTTATTCGCACAGACCAGTGTACATTTAATAACAATATCATTAGTACTATATCTACATTACATCTAATGCAGTATACTGATCCCTTCCCACAGATCAAGGTGCCTACATTTAGTAGCAATATCATTATTACTATATCTACATTAGATATAATGTAATATACTGATCCTTGCCCACAGATCAATGTACCTACATTTAATAACAATATCATTAGTACTATATCCACATTAGATATGTAATGTTCATTTAATCACAATATCGTTATTACTATATCTACATGAGATATGATGTAATATACTGATTGCTTCCCACAGATCAATGTATATTTAACAGCGATATCGTTATTACTATATCTACATTAGATATAATGTAATATACTGATCCCTGCCCACAGATCAACGTACATATAATAGCAATATCATTATTACTATATCTATATTAGATATAATGTAATATACTGATCCCTGCCCACAGATCAATGTACCTACACTTAACAGCAATATCATTAGTACTATATCCACATTACATATAATGTAATATACTGATCCCTGCCCACAGATCAATGTACTTACATTTAATAACAATATCATTAGTACTATATCCACATTACATATAATGTAATATACTGATTGCTTCCCACAGATCAGTGTACCTACATTTCATAACAATATCAATATTACTATATCTACATGAGATATAATGTAATATACTAATCCCTGCCCACAGATCAATGTATATTTAATAGCGATATCATTATTACTATATCTACATTAGATATAATGTAATATACTGATCCCTGCTCACAGATCAAGGTACCATCATTTAATAACAATATCATTAGTACTATATCTACATTACATCTAATGTAGTATACTGATTCCTTCCCACAGATCAATGTACATGTAATAAGAATATCATTAGTACTATAGCTTTCAAATTATACTACTTCAATTATAAAACTCTTTTATTTTTTATTTTTTTTTACTGAAACTTTTACTAGCGCATTGGTGACATTTTTCTGATTAAAATGGTACCAAACACAATATAGTTTGAATGGGGCGAGGTTATGGGGCGCTGTGTAAAATCCAGGCGGGCCGCAGTCAAAACTTAGTGAAAAGGGACAATCTCAACATTCAGAATGAGAGAAGGACAGAATGACTATAGTGCGTCTCACTCAGCGTCCGGGCGATGTTGCCTTTTTCGCTTGCCTTCGCAGCACAGTTCAAGTGACGTAATCAAGCTAACGCTTGATTCTGACTACGATTCCAACTCGGCAGCCTTTCTACTTAGACGCCACCTTATAACTACTAGCTTAACTAAATTTGTCACGTAACTTGCTCTGTGGTATCCAGATAATGGCGGAACTCGTCTTTGGGAATGCTTTTACGGGAGTCGGTTATTCGTCCTTATATGAAAAGATCTTGAGCTGAATAAGGGCTCATTCGAGAGAGGAAGGTTCAATGCAGGGCGGTCAACTCACCGTTTGAGTGACAAAGCTCTTTTAGTTGCCTAAAAATACTTCGATTTCGTAACTGCATTTTGTCGATTTTTTCTTCTACTTTCGACACTGATATTATTAAATATGGACATAATCTCGTTAAACCATGAGTTGACCGCCCTGCATTGGACCTTCCTCTTTCGAATGAGCCCTCACCCAGCCCTATGTGTTCTCATATAAGGACAAATAACCGATTCCCGTAAACCCATTAATAGGCCCATATTTGCCGGTAATGTCACCTCGCTCCAGTACCCGTGTCTACCCCCTTAATATGTAATCAGATACTTCAGCATGCATATGCATTCAAATAGCATACGAATTTGAATCGACGAACAATACCACTATCTACAGACTCCCAAAAGGAATGATATTGAAATATATGGCGTCCAAATGACACGGCATCCAAACGACACGACGTCCAAAAGGTACGCGTCAGAACGCGTCCAATCGGACCGGCGTCCAAAAGGAACACGTCAGAGCGCGTCCAATCGGTACGGCGTCCAATCGGCACGGCGTCCAATAGAAACGCGTCAAATCCCGTCCAATCGGACCGGCGTTCAAAAGGATCGCATCCAATCGGCGTCTAAAAGAAATGCGTCCTACGGTGACGTACTGGAGATTATCAAGAAAAAGAAATATAATTTGAACAATATATTGTCGGACTACATGTAATTAATATTATTTAGTACAATTGTCAAGAAATTTAGTGAATTCCGTTGTTGCGTGTCCGTTCGCGGAAGGTAGAGAAATTAGGGGAATTAAGGCGCAGGTGTGACAATCCGTAGAACGCGGAGGCGCTCCGCTCGAAAGGCGCGGATGTGAAAATAACAAACTATTATTATCGCTTATTGTACTTTAATATTTTAAAGTTTTATTTAGGCTGACTTTGTAACTTGTTTTTACAATGCGATAAATTTAGCGCGTGAGAAGGACTTGTCTAAATCGAGTGACAAATTCAATCTGACGCTTCTGCGCTTGGTGGAGGAGATCTTCGCGCGTTGTCGGTCGATGCCCCTTCCTTGGCCGATCCTGTATCCTCCCTCAGGATCATCCCTCGTCTAATGGTGGAGGAATCCACTCCGTCCTGCGTAGGCCCCTTCTCCTGGCTGTGGTCCACCCTCAGGCGCGTGGAAGTGGAGGCGCTCCGCCAAGACGCTAGAACGTTGCAGCGCACATGCGCTACGAGAAAGCGTGGGACCCAGACAAATTAGGAAACGACAAGACCTTGTACTTGCCAAAGCAACTCTTGAGGAAATTTACGACCCTCTCAGAGTGCATGAATAGACAGGATATCAAAAAAGACTTCGTAACTTTTAAGGACCGTTCCTGACTTGGTCGAAAACAACGAATTGGCTATGGTCTATCATAAATTAGTCTTTTAAGAATTTTCAAAGTGAAACTATTCCATTTTCTGGATTTCCGGCCTTCTCTCAGCTCGATCACCCACGTCGGGGGTTTACAATGTAGTCTTTGTCTATTTATATAAGTGTACGCACAGATGATGTTTGAATTTCGCTCTTAATTTATGACCGTCGATACAAAAGGTCCTCGACGACCATTTAAGAAATATCGATACAACAGACTATCGATAAATATTCCCATGGCAGTGTCGCCATAACACTCTAAACATATTCACGTGATAACATTTCACGTTACCGTTTTGTAAGATTTTAGGTTATATTTGCCTATGGCAAAATAAAACTAATTCATAGTAATTGAAGTTCCTTTTCTATCTTTTCTCCATAAGCCCTCTTTGAACAAGATCGTTTCTAAATGTTTTAATACTTTTTCTGATTGGTCTTGTTGGCGGAATTCCCCAATTGTCTCAGCCCACGAAGTTGGCAACGAAAGTATTTCGTCGGTGCGTCGTTACCGATAGCGGCAGCACCTCTCGGGCCCACTTTGTCCACGCGGTCCCCTCTTCACGCGGAACCGGTACGATCGACGCCATGATCGATTCTGCTTCTTCTTGTTCGATCGCTTGACACGCAACCGCGTGTTGCTCTCTGTACACGCATCTCGTTCAAGTACGGGCTGCAGTTTAGAATATGGGACACGCCCCCTGATGACGTCACATATTTTTTTTGTAGCTTATCACACAAGGTGTTCATATATGTAGACCATAACTGCCACAAATTTTTTTTAAGCGTCACAATACTTTTTTGTAAAAAGTAAAATTCCATCCCTTTCTCATCTGTCCCGCTTAAGAGGGGAGTGCTTCCTATTGTATACAAAGAGAGGGTCCTGGGGGACACATTGGTGGTGATTTCATTTGTAGGAGGCGTGGGAGTTGGGAGTTATGGGAGGTCAAAGATCAGGACATTCAAAATTTGTGAATGAAGCGTTGATCTTTTTTTTCAACATAATAAGCAATCTTTCTTACAACTTTTTCACAACCCCCCCCTTTTTTTTTTTTTTGAGAGGGGGAAATGCCCTTCGCACACCGGGCATGTAATGCTAAGCCCGGTAGTGTGGGACTCCCAGGATAACCCGGTATACCCACTAAAACCCAACCTCTTATCATGTCCCTATTCGAATTCTCGAACGGGATATACAGTTTTTATATCTTTCCATAATTGTTCGAATGGATCTAATTTCCTCTGTCGCACATCTCTATGCCACAGATAGGTGCACAAATGCATTGCCAAATCGTCCTGCTTGTACCCTCTGTTAATGAGGTCATGTTTTAAGTGCTTCCAGCTGCTTCAATCGCTTGGGTGTGGGCTCCGGTCGCAGGATTGACAAATCTTCCCTCACCTTGAGTGCTGTGATTTACGGTCTTGTGTATATAACTCATGTTCGGTATATTGGGCAGATCTTTGTATGCTGCCCACTCATCAGTATGAATTTCAGATCCGGGGGCCACATGTTCCACGATGAGTGGGAAGAGGGTCTCCCTATCTCGTTTATTCTCTTTACATATCTCCAGAGGATAGGAACCTTTCTCATCTATCATACCCAATACCCAGTTACCTTCACGCAATCGACCTCTATTGTACTTCCTTCTCCCTACTTGTTTCGTCGATCTGTACAATATGCCCTGGCCCTCCGATTTGTCCTTCTGCTTCGTAACGTTCGTCCAGTGCTCTCATGCACACCTCACGGCAGTACCTATACCAGTCGGTAACTGTAGCTGACGAAGTGGCCACATCAGTAATTGATGGCTCCCTTATAGCACTATTCTGGCTCATTTTATTCGCAAAAGCATACGTTAGGATAAGCACTCGTTCAGGATCCAGCTTCACATGTTCGAACCAAGTTCCGGACGCTGCACTTCTGGTATAAGGTCCTCGACTTCCGTGCTTTTTCCTACACCTAAACCGTCCGAATGTACCGTGAGATGCTTCAAATTCCATTTTTACTGGTCTCGGACATCTTGGGCACGATTGCTCTATTTCGGGAATTATTTCATTATCCCTAAGCCACTGTAGACAAGTGTTCCTGTCTTTAATAATGCCAGTGGTAAGCTTGAGCAGGTTCATGGCGAAAACACCAAAAACACAAAGCACAGTACAATAAACGATGTCGTTCACGGCTCCTCAGAGGAAAAAATCCAATGGTGTCAAATCCGGTGAACGGGGAGCTCACACATGGGAAGGAGATCTTTGTCCTATCCACCGCGATCCAAACATTTGATTTAGAAACTGTTGCACCATTCGGCTGGAGTGCGGTGGAGCACCATCGTGCATAAAATAGGTTGAATTACGTTGACTTCGCGGAATGATGTGCCGCAGTTCACTTAAGAGTTTCGATCTTAGAAATTGAAGATATGTTGCACTGGTTAACCGTGTCGGCAAATAGATCGGGCCGATAATATGGTTGCCAATGATGCCTGCCCAGACATTAACGGTGAACCTTCCTTGATTAAATTGCTCCATCATCGCATGGGGGTTGCAGTACGCCCAAATCCTTGCATTCCGCCGATTGAGGATGTTGCTACTCGAAAAGCTGCTCTCATCCGTGAATAGGACCCGTTCCAAAAAGCGTGGATCGTGTCGCAGTTTATGTAACATCCAGTTACAAAATTCTCGCCGTGTGGCATAATCATTAGGGCGTAGGGCTTGGATACGTCGAATTTTATATGGTCGCAGACCTTCTTCGCGTATTATACGCCGCACTGTCATGTGCGAGATTCCTACTCTTGTCGCGATGCTCCGTAACCCCATCAGTGGATAAGCTCTTGCGAGAGCTATAGCTTTTTCTTCCATCTGTCAATGCATTCGAGGTCGACCTGCTCCATTACGTCTTGTAGTAAGCTGCATCACGATTTCCTGCTCCCCGAATTGATAATCCAGTCGCGCAAAATCTCGTCTATCAGGAATTTCGTTGAGGTGTAATCGTCTTCCATTGTTCCGCACTAAATCACGACAAATCTTACGAGCTAAAGAATAATTTGGTCCCGCTTCGTCAATAGCACGCAACATAACTCGAATATTTTTATATTTCGGCATGTTCACTGTTTCGTGGTTCCGAATAAACTGCCTTTTTACGGAGTTCGAAACCGTGCGAGATGGAGGCGTTTCCTACTGAAGTCATAAAAACTACAGAGGAAAAAAAGAAAGGAAATAAGGAAAACAGGGAGAAGAATAGGGATGGGGTGAACACCACATCTACAAGTTCAACAACCGAGTGGCCGTTCGCATAGAACCTACACCAATTCACGTGTAATGCTGATCCGATACTTTTTATGACGCTCGACCTCCAGGCATAAAGAAAGAAGGACAGAAACAAAGAGCGGCAGAGAGGAAGAAGGATGGACTGAAGGAACGAACGAAGGAAGGAAAGACGGAAATAGAAAGAAGGAAGTAGGAAAGAGAGAAAGCAAGAACGGGAGGAAAAGAGAAAGGAAACAAGCAGCAGCAAAAAAAGTGTAAGAACGAGAAAATAAAATGCTTAGTGGGGAAGCTGAGATCACGACCTGTTTCTATGCGGAGCCGATGCTTTCAACCTTGGATTTGACTACAAAATATACGCACATTATAAATAAAATGATTTCCAGAACTAATAGAATTTTATCATCACTCTCGGAGAGAACGAGCTGATTTGGTATATCCGGTTCACTGAAAACCTCATTTCCGAGACAAGACAAATGGTGCAGCAACTAATACGATTTTTTGTTCCTCGATCAACAACCTTTGCATCTATATTTTAGATGCAAAACTTCTGCGAATAAAACTCATTTATATTGTCTTTTGCAAATTGCAACAATAATGAATATAATGATATATTTCACGAGATTCGAATGTTTGATGCAGTCCTTTGCGTAATAATTAACTGATGCATTAACTGCGTAACTGCGATGTGTTAACGAACTGTGAAATGATAAAACTATACATTTATCTAGCGTTTATATTCGAAGTGCAAAACTTCAATCAGTTAAATTCATTTTTATTTTCGTTTACACGGAGTAGCTCTTCATCTTTTTAAATATGCTCTTCTTAGAATTTACCCTACCTATATGCTGGCATTGTGATTGAAATTCAAGAATTGTCCTATAGCATGAAATTCGAGCGATACGCGAGACTGACGCGCCAAGATCACTGGAGAGGGGTACCGCGTGACTTAACGTTTAATGCATTAACGTATAGGGAAACGTTGACGGCTTTTTTCTAGGGGAAGGGTTGATTTCCGGCATATAGTTCCTTTCAGACGTTTTATCCCCTCCATGAGCACCATACGATAAGCTAATAAAAAAATTTCACATTGAAATTAGGGGTCAAGGTGAATTTTGAGGTCGCTTTCTTTAACAGATCTCCACCGATCCAGAGGTGTAGAATCACCCCATATAGGTCGGGACATTTAATTTTTTTACACGCTGTACATTGATCTGTGGGAAGGAATCAGTATATTACATTATGTCCAACGTTGTTAAGGTTATAAATTAATACTACAATTAGGTTAAGATTTAATTTTATTCATTAATTTCGCTTAGTTTAAGAATCCCGCTCGACAAATTAACTCGTCCGTTAATGACGTCACAATCCTTCGATCCTGGCGCCACGCGTGATCGCGGTGCCTGTAGGTGATCGATAGATCACTTCTGTTCAAAACATCGAACGCAATACACGTGTCTCTCTTAACCAAAACCACGCGCTTATCGCTTGCACAAATATTCAACCACATATTCGCTTCGCCTTCACCGTATCGCCGGGAAGTTAAACGTTTATCGAAACTTCAATCGCGGAAGCGGAGTTAATAAAAGTGAGTTCTGTTATCATTGAGTGACGAATTTTGATTCTTTATTAAACTACCTTTTCAACAATCTTCCTGCATATCCTTGTCAGGATAGTTCCGGCGAAATTTAAAATAGCGTTACGCTCAGACATTGGTCCTTCGAGCCGGATTGCAGTGAATTGTGGAGAAAAAGAAGAAAATTCGTGATAAAATAAAGACAATTCGGTGTTAAATATCGGTGACTAAGCCGTTGAACATTCAAAGTCAAAGGACAAAAACCCGTGAACGCTCATCATGGGTGACCTTAAAACGCTGCTACATCAACAAACCGAAGCCGCTCGTGTTGTCGAGCGTACCCTCGACAATTTCAAAAAGATGGGCAAAAACAAGTGGACGGTTGCCGTCGTTCGAAATCGACTGGAACGGCTTAGTGAATCCTTTGCCGAGTGCAAAACTTTACATAAAGAAATTAGCGCTGCCGCAACGGATGCTGAGCGCGCCAGCTTGGATTATTTCACGAAGGAGCGCTTCATGGTTTTGCACGAGATCTATCTGGACACGTCGGACTTCATGGCGGAAATTCTTTCCAAGTTGGAGGCTGCTGGCTCTTCCGGTACTTCAACGACTCGTCCAGCGGATGAAGCTGTCCATCAATCCAGCAACGTTGTGGATCGGTTGCCTCCTCTTCATCTGCCGCAATTCTCCGGATCCATCAGTGAGTGGGAGAGCTTCCGAGATCGTTTCTCAGCCATGATCATCGCACGCCAAGGTCTGTCAAACGTTTCTAGATTTCAATATTTGTTATCATGTCTACAAGGAGAAGCGGCGGATCTTGTTACGAACATTGCGATAACCGAGGCGGGATTTCAACTCGTGTGGGATCGTTTGGTCGGGCGCTACGAAAACACGCGACTATTAGTTACAACACATGTAAATACTTTGTACGACCTACCACAAGTTCGTTCCGAGTCAGCCGAGCAACTTCGACACCTTCGCGACAAAGCTAATATGGCAGTTAACGCTTTAAAAAATCTCAAACGTCCCGTCGACACGTGGGACGATCTGCTCGTGTTCTTTGTAACAAAAAAATTAGATTCGGCATCGCGAAAGGCTTGGGAGTTGCAACTGGGCAATGATACTCAATGTCCGAAATTCAGCGTGCTTGATACCTTTTTACAATCGCGAATACGCGCTTTGCAATCTATCGGATCATCCACGTCAGGATCGACTGCTCGAAACGCCGAAATGTCAACAACGAAATCGAATCGTTCACGCGCCGCGTCATTACACGGAGCCGCTATTGCGAAAGGTACGTGCGAATTATGTAAATCAAATCATACGCTCGGACAATGCTCGTCGTTTAAAACCAAATCCGCAATACAACGTTTCGAATTCGTAAAAAAGGCAAACCGATGCGTAAATTGTTTAAGCCCGAACCACGCTACACGGAAATGCACGAGCTTGCATGGTTGTACCATTTGTAAGAAACGTCATCATACCTTGTTGCACTTTGACGAGTCGACGGCGTCAACAAACGAGACGACTTCGTCACAAAACGGTGCGTCATCGTCCAGTAATGCCGATGATCCTGCAACGACGACCTTCACGTCTTGTTCTGTACCGCGAATTACGGCTACGCAACAAGTCCTGCTTGCAACTGCACGAATCGAACTGCGATCGCCATCGGGTCGTTCAGAGAAGATTCGCGTGCTTCTCGATCAGGGTTCAGTCGTTTCTATAATTTCAGAGAATCTGACGCAACGATTACGAATTCCGCGTTCGCGCGTCTCAGCCTGTATTACCGGCATCGGTAACACTGCCATCTCTTGTCGTTCATTGGCAACATTCACTATCGCTTCATGTAAGACTGAGTCCGTATACTCCATGACCGCTTATGTTCTACGCTCTTTGTCGAGCTATACACCAAACCGCGTCACAGCTGACGTCAAGCTCTCTCACATTCGCGATCTTGATTTAGCTGATGAAAATCCTTTTAGCTCGGATCCTATTGAAATGATTATTGGCGCTGATCAGTACGGCTTATTCCTATTGGATGGTTTACGAAAGGGTACGACTAAAGAACCTACTGCCCAAAATACCACATTGGGATGGATTCTGTCCGGTCCCGTTCCATCGTCATCATCCATTTCTTCCGCTTCCACTGCGAACTTTCACTGTAACGTTTCGTCGAACTTAGACATTGAACTTCGACGATTCTGGGAGATCGAAGAGTTGCCGTCCGTCACGCGTCTCTCTCCTTCCGAACAGCAATGCGAAGAGCATTTTCAGCGCTCGCATACTCGAGCTCCTAATGGGCAATATATAGTGCGACTTCCGTTTGTCGAAGGACCTCCCATTGATATAGGGCCTTCACTGTCCGTAGCGATCACTATGTTTCTGCGGCAGGAAAATCGTCTCCGACGAAACGCGGAACACCTCACTGAATTTTCGAAGTTCTTGCACGAATATGAGGCACTGGGTCATATGGTGGAAGTCACAGATTCTTCGTCGGTTTCATCCGCTCAAACCGTGTACATCCCGTATCACGCGGTCATTCGTGAACATAGCACAACTACGCGTCTTCGAGTTGTTTTCAATGCGTCTGCGAAAACGGCAAACGGTAAATCTTTGAACGATCACTTATTAATCGGTCCGAAATTACAAATCGACTTACCCGCCGTGATGCTTCGATGGCGTCTTTATCAATACGTCTTCATAGCAGACATAGCAAAGATGTACCGTCAAATCCTTGTTAATTCCAAGGACGTTGATTATCAACGGATTCTGTGGCGATCTTCACCGTCGGATCCACTGCGCCATTTTCAGCTCTTGACCGTTACATATGGTACTGGGCCCGCGCCTTATCTCGCGTTACGCGTTCTGCAACAGCTTGCAAAAGACGAAGGAGCGAAGTATCCTCTTGCGTTGGCAGTTTTTCGGGATCAAATTTACGTTGATGACTGCGCGTTCGGTGCAGACAATCCACAACTAGCGCGTCAAACTCGCGACCACGTGATATCTCTGTTACAAAGGGGCGGCTTCACTTTGCGAAAATGGGCTAGTAATTGTCCTGAATTAATTGCAGATATTGATCCTTCCGATCACGGTCACGCTACAAGTAAACCACTGCTGCCCGATGAAAATTTAAAAGTCCTCGGTATCAATTGGAATCCAGAAGCAGACGCGTTCCGTTTCAATATCACCATAAACACTTCTCTTCCAACAACGAAAAGGGAAATTATCTCGACCATCGCGAAATTGTATGATCCGCTCGGATGGGCGGCTCCCATCGTCATTGTCGCTAAAATTTTGATGCAGCAATTATGGTTGCAGAAGTGTGAATGGGACGATCCCATTCCAACCGAGCTTCAGCACACGTGGAAAACTTATTACACCGAGCTTCCTCTTCTTCGTTTCATGAATCTCCCTCGTTGGATAGCACACGAAACGCGGATCCCGAAAATAGAGCTGCACGGTTTCGCGGATGCTTCTCAACACGCCTATGCGGCAGTAGTTTATTCTCGCGTTCCCACTAACAATGGCGATGTCGTCGTTTCGCTGCTCGCAGCAAAATCTAAAGTAGCTCCGCTTAAATCGCTAACTATTCCGCGACTTGAATTATGTGGAGCTTTGCTTCTCGCTCGACTGATGGCGTTCATACGAACATCTTTCGGCAATATCCAATGCGAATTGCATGGGTGGACGGATTCCACTATTACTCTCGCGTGGGTTCATCAACCTGCCTCCAGATGGAAAACATTTATCGCGAACCGCGTATCGGAAATTCACGAGCTTATGCCAAAATGTCAATGGCATCACGTCCAGTCAGAGGACAACCCAGCTGATTGCGCTTCTCGGGGAATGAGCGTCCCGTTGCTTATAAACCACTCATTATGGTGGTCCGGCCCGCCGTGGCTTAAATCGCAATCAGCATCGTGGCCTGGCGACATTTCGCCGCTCGAAACAACAAGTCTCTTGGAGGAACGTAGGGCTGTAACTCTTCATGCAATTTCTTCGCCTGAACCATGGGACTTAGCCACGCGATTTTCTAGTTGGACCAAACTCATCCGCGTGACCGCGTACATTTTGCGTTTCATTTATCAAATTAATTCGCGTCGCAAACCTTATAGATCATCTCTTTCAACTGAAGAAGTTTCAGGGGAGACTCGTTGTACTCCAAATGCGTTGCTTCCAATCGAAATGCACCGAGCACGAACTTTCTGGTTAAAATATATCCAGCGAATGGTCCATCCGGTGGAGGTGCAGTGCTTGCAGAATAACCTTCCTCTCTCGCGACAGAGTCAATTAATTTCGCTAAACCCATATCTCGATTCGGAAGGTCTGATTCGTGTGGGCGGGCGGCTTCGTCACGCGGCGATAACAGAAGAAATGAAACATCCTATCGTCCTTGCATCTCATCCTTTGGTGTCCCTCTTGATAGACCATCTGCATAGGAAATTATTACACGCAGGCCCTCAATTAACGTTGTCGAAATTGAGGCAAGAGTTCTGGCTCATTCGAGCGCGTCCTACTGTTCGCCAAGTTTTATACAAATGCGTCACATGCACGCGACATCGCGCTACAATTCCGTCGGAATTAATGGGAGATCTTCCGTCAGCACGGGTCACGCGCGCAGAAAGAGCCTTTATACATTGCGGCGTGGATTATGCGGGTCCAGTCTTGGTTCGAACGAACCCCGGTCGCGGATATAAATCGGTAAAAGCGTACGTTGCGTTATTTATATGCATGACCACTCGCGCGGTGCATATCGAATTAGTAGGGTCTTATTCAACCGATGCATTCCTCGCTTGTTATGATCGGTTCGTATCGCGTCGCGGTTTACCTGTCACTATGTACAGCGACAATGGAACGACGTTCCAAGGTGCCGACAGAGAAATGACTACAGCGTTCAGAGCTGCAACACGAGATCCGAATGTTCTTAATAAGATTGCG
Source organism: Osmia lignaria lignaria (assembly GCF_051020975.1). NCBI lineage: Eukaryota > Metazoa > Arthropoda > Insecta > Hymenoptera > Megachilidae > Osmia > Osmia lignaria. The sequence goes on from NC_135035.1 coordinate 1,346,034, forward strand.
GGTGACCAAGTCGCATGGAAATTCATTCCCCCGTCCGCTCCGCATTTCGGTGGACTGTGGGAGGCCGGAATTCGAAGTATGAAACAGCATTTGAAACGTGTTATCGGCGCTCACACCCTCACTTTTGAGGAGTTAACCACGGTGTTATGTCAAATCGAAGCATGTATGAATTCACGCCCAATAGCTCCATTTTCAGATAATCTGGACGATTATACAGCGCTGACGCCTGGTCACTTTCTGATCGGCACCGCTATTACAGCTGTTCCGTCAGTAACGCTTCTCGATGTCCACGAGACACGCCTAACTCGCTGGCAATTATTAAAGACACTCTCCGAGAGTGTATGGAAAGCTTGGTCGAACGATTATATTCACTCGTTGCAGCAACGTACGAAATGGCGCATAGCGAACAATCTCGCTAAGGTCGGTCGGATTGTCCTCCTTCGAAACCCGCTTGCCCCTCCGTGCAAGTGGGAACTCGCACGGATTATAAAATGTCATCCGGGAGCGGATAATGTAACCCGTGTCGTTACGGTCAAAACAGCGAACTCGGAGTACAAACGGCCACTTGTAAAGCTATGTTTTCTTCCAGTCGAAATAAACGAATGCGAAAATTGCGATTCCGGAATTGCCAGCGAGGCTCGGACGTCGACTCGCTCTGCCACGGCGGGCGGTTGTAACTAGATTATGTATCCTTATTTTCTTTGCGTTGATTGCGTCGTCGGATGCGCACATCCGAGGCGGGCGGTATGTTAAGGTTATAAATTAATACTACAATTAGGTTAAGATTTAATTTTATTCATTAATTTCGCTTAGTTTAAGAATCCCGCTCGACAAATTAACTCGTCCGTTAATGACGTCACAATCCTTCGATCCTGGCGCCACGCGTGATCGCGGTGCCTGTAGGTGATCGATAGATCACTTCTGTTCAAAACATCGAACGCAATACACGTGTCTCTCTTAACCAAAACCACGCGCTTATCGCTTGCACAAATATTCAACCACATATTCGCTTCGCCTTCACCGTATCGCCGGGAAGTTAAACGTTTATCGAAACTTCAATCGCGGAAGCGGAGTTAATAAAAGTGAGTTCTGTTATCATTGAGTGACGAATTTTGATTCTTTATTAAACTACCTTTTCAACAATCTTCCTGCATATCCTTGTCAGGATAGTTCCGGCGAAATTTAAAATAGCGTTACGCTCAGACAAACGTAGATATAATAATAATGACATTGTTATTAAATGTATGTTACATATCTAATGTAGATATAGCAATAATAATATTGTTATTAAACGGATATTACATTATATCCACGTAGATATAGTAATAATGACATTGTTATTAAATGTACATTGATCTGTGGGATGTAATCACTATATTACATTATACCTAATGTAGATACAGTAATAACGATATTGCTAATATATGTACATTGATCTGTGGGAAGGTATCAGTATATTGCATTATATCCAATGTAGATATAGTTTGAATGATGTTGTTATTAAATGTACATTGATCTGTGTGAAGGAATCAGTATATTACATCATATGTAATGTAGATATAGTACCAATGATATTGTTATTTCATGTACATTGATCTGTGGGGAGGAATCAGTATATTACATTATATGTACTGTAGATATAGTAATAATGATTTGTTATTAAATGTATATTACATATCTGATGTAGATAAAGGTACTAATGATATTGTTATTACATGTCCATTGATCGGTGGGATGGAATCAGTATATTACATCATATGTAATGTAGATATAGTACTAAGGATATTGTTATTACATGTACATTGATCCTTGGGAAGGAATCAGTACATTACGTTATAACCGACGTAGATATAGTAATAATGATTTGTGATTAAATGTATATTACATATCTGATGTAGATATAGTAATAACGATATTGCTATTATATGTACATTGATCTGTGGGAAGGAATCAGTATATTACATCATATGTAATGTAGATATAGTTCCAATGATATTGTTATTACATGTACATTGATCTGTGGGAAGGAATCACTATATTACATTATATGTAATGTGGATATGGTAATAATGATTTGTTATTAAATGTGTATTACATATCTGATGTAGATATAGTAATAACGATATTGCTATTATATGTACATGGATCTGTGGGAAGGGATCCGTATATTACATTATATCCAATGTAGATATAGTATGAATGATGTTGGTATCAAATGTACATTGTTCTGTGGGATGTAATCACTATATTACATTATACCTAATGTAGATATAGTAATAATGATTTCGCTTTTAAATGTACATTGATCTGTGGAATGTAATCACTATATTACATTATATGTAATGTAGATATAGTACTAATGATATTGTTATTAAATGTTCATTGATCTGTGGAAAGGAATCTGCATATGACGTTATATCTAATGTAGATATAGTAATAATGATATTGTTATTACAGTTACATTGATCTGTGGGAATGAATCAGTATATTACATTATATCGCATGTAGTGTTGTGCCCGGCAACGAGCACATGGGTCATCGTACGACCATCGCCCGGCTAAAGAATGTCCGAATCAGCAGTACATACCGATAGCGAAACTCTGCAAGCTAGCAGAGCACGCGCCGGGCAGCACGACCTTTTTTTGTCATTCGCACGCAACGCGACACATTATAAAAGAGCGAACAAATGTAAAGACAGCAGATTGTAAGAAGCTCGTTTTCGGTAATAAACCCTCGACTGTTACTCGAACACCGGTGAATTCAAATTCTTCAACCGTTCCAGAACCCGAAATCCCAAAATTCGCCTGAGGGCACAACAAATTTGGTGGCAGCGGTGGGATGTTGTTAATTATATCGGGTTGAAAGTGCAAATCCAGTGAAATTCACGAAGTCCTGGTTCAACACCGTCGTAGACACTGTTCGTTGCTGGCATCGCCAAACGAAAAGAGACTACCGTTTTGCTACTGAGGTGGCATCCAAGAGCTGACCCAGGACTGACTCTGAGGAGTCGTTCACCAGCCCCATAAAGCGGCAAGTCAGTATCAGGTCTGGTGTGAACCATACGACTAGGAAGCATTCGAAGACCGATCAAAGGACCGTCGATATCGAAGGAGGCACCCTGGTAAAGGCACCCTAGAAGGTTTGAATCCAGTCCTTTCCTCTCCATCGACGCCGGGAGCAAACGGGAGTTCGAGTAAAGGCAGCCATCAGCGACCCGAGGGCCATTGGCAGCAAGTTCGGGGGATTCCACAGCGAGCGACCTAGGACAACGAGGATGTGCAAGCGACTAATCCTGTAAGTCCCAATCTCACTTGAAAGCGAAATTGTAAACCAGAATCTTGAATGTCGGAGCATGGTGTCGATATAATTCGTTTCCGATTACCCAATACTAGAACCTTTCAAGATCGTTTGAATCGATATTTGACAACTATTTAACCTTTGACCGTGATGTTGTTTCAAATACACCTTTTTCCGACTCAGAACTACCTGTGCGTAGACTTATACGCGCTCCACGTATAGACTTCGACATCGATTCACCGAGCGGTAGTGTAAATTTCGAACAAATGACTGTAGAAAGAGAGTTCCTTATCGTCGAACACGATTTTAGTTTACTCGAAACGCAAAACATGGCAGTTCCCGTAATCAAAGCACTTTCCTTAGTGAGGCAATTCGGGGGAGAATCCGCTAATGAGGTAACTTCGTTTTTAAAATCATGCGATATTGCGTCGGAGTTGGTTTCCGGGGCCGGACGACCCCTATTGCTGCGAACAATTTTAGGTACAAAACTAAAGGGGAGAGCAGCTACAGAATTTGGTTACCGAGACATAGACAACTTTGACACATTGAAGACGACACTAACTACACTATTCACGGAACAACGCTCCTTGTGTGCGGTGCAGACAGAATTCAACGCTTGTCGACAGAGGGACAGCGAAAACGTTAGGTCTTTTGCAACTCGAGTAGAGAAACTAACTGTAGAATTGACTGAATTAATGACTAAACCAGGAAACAGTAACGAAGTAAACATGGCTTTGGCGGATTCCGTAAACGAACAGGCACTAAATATATTTAGTTTAGGGTTGAAAGAAAAATTGAGGGTGATCATAAGGTCTAGGAAGTATACCACGCTTAGAGTAGCAATCTCAGCGGCTATAGAAGAAGAGCAGGCAATGGGTTTAAATACGACGCGTAGCTTCGAAAATCAAGGAAATTCCAGTTATTCGAGGGGAAGAGTAGGACAAAACTCCAGCGCGCTACAGTGTGAGAGGTGCCACAGGCAAGGGCATCTGGCAAAAAATTGTTATGCGCAACTGAGTGTACCACGGCCATCATTACCACCGTCGAGACACTCGACTAGTGGTCAAGGGTTCGGAATTAAACGAGAGGTGCATCGAGCTTCTGTGATATGCAATTATTGCAGAAGACCAGGGCATGTTCAGCGCGACTGTAGAACGTTAATGAGAGACAACGGAGGCCAACCAAGAAATAGTAATATTAATCTAGCAGTCGTAAAACAGCGCGTCACGGACACAAACAGAGAAAGAAACCCGAGAATTGACGAAGCGACCAGACCGCAAGAATCAGAAACGAATCAAGGACCGCCGCTCCGATCCTATGAAGTAAATTGTACAGAGGGGAATTCAGGGTTAAAAAATATAGTAGAGATAGAGGCAAAGGAATTAAAATCTCCCAAAGTACGAATGTTAGTGGATACTGGAGCAGACATTACCCTCCTAAAGTATAGCAGAATTCGTGGCGAAGTGCGCACCACTCGTGAAGTGGTAACCTTGAGGGGCTTCGATTGCACGGAAACCCCGACAGTGTGCAAGATAAATTTACATATAAAAATAGGAAATGAATATATTAAACACCCATGTCGCGTAGTTAAGGATGATTTCCCGTTAAGGGCCGATGGAATTTTAGGGTACGACTTCATAACAAAACATAGGGCCATCATTAGACCGGGAATGCGAGTAGAAGTATTAGGAACACACTGGCCTTTAATTCAAGGTGACGAAATTCAACTGCAACCGCGTTCTGAAACAATAATACGGGCACGTACGGACAGGAATGGACAAGGAGTAGTTGAAAAACAAACAATAGGCCAAGGGGTATATATTGGATGCTGCCTGACAGATGCTAAAGATGGCATGTGCCCCGTACCCGTAGTAAACTTAACCGACTGTACGATACAGTTACGTCCGCCGACGGTGCAGCTGGATATGACCCCGATAGCGCTCGACACTGACCTACCCGATCCTGGGGACAAGGACCGCGAAGAAACGCTGATTTATGACATTAGAGCCTTAGTTGGAATGGACAGAATAAAAACGTGGCGAGACAGCGTAAAGACAGAGCATTTAAACACTGAAGAAAGGTCGAATTTAATGGAACTTTGCGAAAAGTTTAACGACATATTTTATTTAGAGAGCGACAAATTAGGTTATACGGACAAGGTCAGGCATAACATACGGCTCATCCCAAACGCGAAACCTGCGAACGTTAAACCATACAGACTTCCGCAAATTCATAAGGAAGAAGTAGAAAAACAAGTCACAGAAATGATCAAACAAGGAATAGTGAGTCCTAGCACGAGTGAATGGAACGCCCCATTGTTAGTAGTGCCCAAGAAATCCGATGATTCGGGCAAAAAGAAATATAGGGTAGTGGTTGATTTTAGGAAGTTGTACGATCTGATGGTAGGTGACTCCTTCCCCCTACCCAATATAACAGAAATTCTTGACCAACTCGGCGGCGCCAAATATTTTACTACGCTAGATCTAGCCGCCGGATTCCATCAGATCGCCATGGATCCCAACGATCGCGAAAAAACCGCATTCTCTACACCTTACGGGCATTTCGAATTTAACCGAATGCCATTCGGCTTAAAGGGAGCGCCTCAAACCTTCCAAAGAGCAATGGAGGCCTTACTGGGAGGATTACGGGGCATAAAGTGTTTCGTTTACATCGACGACATAGTGATCCATGGACGCTCCCTACAGGAACACCAGGAAAGGCTGACGCAAATTTTTATCAGAATAAGAGACAGCGGGTTAAAATTGCAGCCCTCCAAATGCCGGTTTTTACGTAAGGAAACCATTTATTTGGGTCATGTAATTACCGAAGAGGGTATTAAACCATACCCTGCAAAATTAGAAGCAGTTAAAAAATTTCCAGTCCCAAAGAACGTAAAGGATGTACAGTCCTTCTTGGGATTGGCAGGCTATTACCGTAAATTCATAGAGCATTTTTCTAATCTTGCAAAACCACTAACCCAATTATTAAAGAAGGATACAGCATTCAGATGGACGGTCCAGGAGCATGAAGCTTTCGAAATATTAAAGGAAAAACTAACAACAGCACCGATTCTTCAGTACCCTGATTTTTCTAAACCCTTCACGTTGACGACGGACGCATCTGGTAAAGCGTTAGGCGCGGTATTATCGCAACAGTACGAAAGTAAGGATTTACCGATAGCGTATGCAAGTAGAATACTAAACAAGGCGGTAATTAACTACAGTACAACCGAAAAGGAGCTTTTAGCTATTGTATGGGCGACACAGCATTTCAGACCCTATTTATACGGGACAAAATTTGAAATAGTGACCGATCGTAAACCGCTAACATGGTTGTTCAGTGTTAAAGACCCCGGGTCTAGGTTAATTAGATGGAGGTTAAAATTGGAAGAATATGACTACAAAATTCGTTACAAAGAGGGAAAAAATAACCAAAACGCGGATGCTCTTAGTAGAATGTATTTAGTCAAACGCGGAAGGAGGAGGCCGCGGAAGCTGATAGATCAGCCGGAGGTAGATCAGCGTGTCGCGAAAACAGCAGTCGCAGCATGTGACGACAGTGACATAGAGGTCGACGAACCGCTCGCAGAAACAGACTCTGACGTCTCAGCAACGACATCAAATAACTCTCTCACGGAGGACGAAAAAAACGTATACTATACGAATACCACGACGCCCCGTTAGGTGGTCATTTAGGAATAAAACGAACCTTGAAACGGTTATTTTTGAAGCATTCGTGGCCAGGGATGAAGAAAGACGTAGAAGAATATATCTCAAAGTGCGTAAAATGCCAAAAAAACAAATTATGTAAGTCCTCTAAAGCTCCAATGGTTATTACAGATACACCTTCAGAACCGTTTGAAAAATGCGCTTTGGATATAGTAGGTTCCCTCCCAGAGACGAACAATCGAAATAAATACATATTAACCTTTCAAGATGCGTTGACAAAATTCAGTAAGGCCTTGCCAATGGCGGATCAAGAGGCAAGCACGGTAGCAAAGGCTTTCGTAACCAAAATAGTCTGCGAACACGGAATTCCGAAAATACTACTTACTGACTAAGGAACAAATTTCCTTAGTCAAATCTTTAAGGACACGTGTAAATTGCTAAAAATAGATAAAATTCAAACGACAGCCTATCACCCGCAATCAAACGGAGCTCTCGAGAGGAGCCATAGAACTTTGGCAGAATATTTAAAAAATTTTATAAATGAGGACCAATCAAACTGGGACGAATGGTTACCCTACGCGTTCACTTATAACACTACACCCCATTCTTCCACCGGTTTCACCCCTTACGAATTACTATTTGGAAGACAAGCAGAATTACCCTCATCTCTTTCGCGTGCACCTGAGCCAAACTACGTTTACGATCACTACGCGCATGAATTAAAGCAAAGGTTAAGATCAACTAACGCAATAGCTCGAGACGCTCTAAAAAATAGTAAGTTACAATCTAAACGCTGTTACGATAAAAAGGCAAGGAGTCGTAAATTCAATCTAGGTGACAGAGTGTTACTTCGGGACGATACAGTTAGACGAGGACGAGCGAAGAAATTAACGCCGGTCTGGATTGGTCCTTACACGATAATGCAAACGCACGACAACGAAAACTAAATTATAAAAAAGGGGCGCTGGACCATGCGTGTCCACACTAACAGGCTAAAACATTTTGCGGTTAAAAATGCGAGCAAGCATTAAACAAAAAAAAAAAAAAAAAAAAACACCACTTAACTTCTAACTAATAATTAAAACCTATTCCTGACACTGCCTTTCAGGATAGCTTTCCTGTTCCAAATAGCGTCGAGCGAGTCACCGGAAAGTAGCACCCAAGAAATCACGAAATTCTCACACCACCCTGGCATCTATTTTGAAGAATTAGGAATCCTACACGCGTACAAGGATACTTGGAAGTTGGTAGTCCACGTGAACACAACCCCACTGGCCGAGCGCCATGAAAAAATCCAAACAGCACTAACCGACACCCTGAGACAGTGTATTGGCAAACACGATCATAGACTTAATGGTTTCTGCAGAAAGTTATCCACAATGTCTAACATGCTACTAGAACAAGTAAATACCAACCTTAACATTGTATTCCAAATTATCGGTACATCTAACCGCACACGCCGTGGTCTAATAGACGGAATAGGTTATTTGGGGAAAGCACTATTCGGAACAATGGACGCCAACGACAGGAAAACGATTAACAAACAAATTCAAATTTTGAGACAAGAAGGGAGTACACTACGGACGTCACTACTGGACCAAATACAAGTAGTAAACGCCAACATCAAACTCTTCAACGAGTCAATTTCCAATATAAATTATAACGAACGCACATTACTAGACGCAACAAATACTCTCAGACAACTACTAATATCAGAGACAGGCAACCAAAACTTCCAAGCTGCAATTGACGAAAATGCGATAATCATCGAAAGCATAATAAGGGATCTCGCAGGAGACGTAAAAAATTTATTAGACTTTGCCATAGAAATAAGAAAGGGAACTCTCAATCCACTAGTTATTTCACCAACACAGATTATTGAATACCTTAATTCGGCCTTGCCTCTATTACCTAAGGGTTTAAATTTTCCATTACCGCTCTCCACCGTACACGTACACTCTCTATACGAACTGATCAATCTAGTGGCCTATTCCGATTCCCATTCTATCACCACAATAATCGAAATTCCCTTATTACATCCAAAAGTACATAGATTAAGCAAAGTATATCCCGTCCCGACAAAGATAAACGAATCATTATACGCGTATTTGGACACTTCCGAGGCATACATAGCAGTTGATATATCGAGTCTAGATTTCATACGAATTAGTGACAAAGATTTAGACAAATGTAAAAGGTTAAACAGCAATTATTTGTGCAAAACGTACCATCCCGTTTTCAAGGCCATCCCGCAAGGCCCATGCGAAGTGCAAATGTTCACGAAAGTAGTCCAACACCCAAAAAATTGCAACATTAGATTCATAACCTTAAATCAAACAATACTAATCGAACTGCACCACCCCGGGACATGGATTTATGTAACTCCAAAACCCATCCAGTTAGTTATCACATGCGAGCAGCACACCACTCAGATAATTCAATTACAAGACTCTGGTATTATAGCGATCAAAGCAAAATGTACAATTTCCACGACCGAATTTACAATAGAAACAGGAAAAATTTATAAATCCGAAAAAACAATAGGCTATTTACCTACTTATAATTTAACAGTACCCGATCTACCTAAAGTATTAGACATAGCACACCTCCAACACGTCCAACAGTATAAACTACGAAAAATTATTAAACATCCCGAAGAATTGCATGCGATTAGTAAAAGTCTATTAAATGTAAAAGCCGAACTCAGTGCAAATAATAACATTATACCTGTAGAATACCATTATAGCCTCATTTCATCGCTTTCAATAAGCGGAATAATTGTAATTATCGCGAGTATAGTAATTTTTTATAAATACGTTCCTAAAATGAAATATAAAGGAAAAAACCAACAAGCTAACAATCCGCAAATAAAGACAATAGAACAAACCCCAGTTTCATACCTCAACAAATCACAAATCGTCATCACAGCGAAACGCAATAAAACAGATCAGAAGCGAACATTATAAATATTACTAACACGTTAAAGCGGCATATATTAAACACAGTTATCTATTTAATAGCTTATATATAAATAATAATAAGAAAAGAAAAAAAGGGGGGAGAAATTTCATATACGATAAGTAATAAGTAAGTAATTGTAAGTCGAATAAGTGTAAGCGCACTCCTTCCACGGGGGGAGGGATGTTGTGACCGGCAACGAGCACATGGGTCATCGTACGACCATCGCCCGGCTAAAGAATGTCCGAATCAGCAGTACATACCGATAGCGAAACGCTGCAAGCTAGCAGAGCACGCGCCGGGCAGCATGACCGTGTTTGGTCATTCGCACGCAATGCGACACATTATAAAAGAGCGAACAAATGTAAAGACAGCAGATTGTAAGAAGCTCGTTTTCGGTAATAACCGCTCGACTGTTACTCGAACACTGGTGAATTCAAATTCTTCAACCGCTCCAGAACCCGAAATCCCAAAATTCGCCTGAGGGCACAACAGTAGATATAGTACTAATTATATTGTCATTAACTGTACATTGATGTGGGGGAAGGAATCAGTATATTACATTATGTCCAACGCAGATATAGTAATAATGGCATTGTTTATAAATGTATATTACATATCTAATGTAGATATAGTAATAATGATATTGTTATTAAATGTACATCGATCTGTGGGAAGGAATCAGCATATTACATTATATCTAATGTAGATGTAGTACTAATGACAAGGTTTTTAAATGCATATTGATCTGTGGGGATAAATCAGTATATTACATTATATCGAATGTAGATATAGTACTAACGATACTGTTATTAAGTGTACATTGATCTGTTGGAACGAATAAGTATATCAGTTTATATCGAATGTGGATATCGTACCAATGATATTGTTATTAAATGTACATTGATCTGTGGGAATGAACCAGTATATTACATCATATCTAATGTAGATATGGTAACATTGATATTGTCATTAAATGTACATTGATCTGTGGGAATGAATTTGTATATGACATTATACCTAATGTAGATATGGTAATAATGATATTGTTATTAAATGTACATTGATCTGTGGGAATGAATCTGTATATGACATTATATCTAATGTAGATATAGTAATAATGATATTGTTATTAAATGTACATTGATCTGTGGGAATGAATCAGTATATTACGTTATATCAAATGTACATATGGTACTAATGATTTTGTTGTTAAATGTACATTACATATCTAATGTAAATATAGTAATAATGATATTGTTATTAAATGCACATTGATCTGTGGGAATGAATCAGTATATTACATTGTCTCTAATGTAGATATGGTAATAATGATACTGATATTAAATGTACATTACATATCTAATGTAGATATAGTACTAATGATATTGTTATTATATGTACATAGGTCTGTGGGAATGAATCAGTATATCACATTATATGGAATGTACAAATAGTGCTAATGATATTGGTATTAAATGTACATTGATCTGTGGGTAGCAATCAGTATATGACATTATATCTAATGTAGATATAGTAATAATGATATTGTTAATAATGTACATTGATCTGTGGGAATGAATCTATATATTACATTGTATCGAATGTAGATATAGTGCTAATGATATTGTTATTAAATGTACATTGATCTGTGGGTAGCAATCAGTATATTACATTATATCTATTGTAGATATGGTAATAATGACATTGGTACTAACTGTAGGTACATTGATCTGCTGGAATGTATTACTATATGACATTATATCTAATGTAGATATAGTAATAACGATATTGTTATTAAATGTACATTGATCTGTGGGAATGAGTCAGTATATTACATTATATCGAATGTAGATATAGTACTAATGATATTGTTATTAAATGTACATTGATCTGTTGGAATGTATCTGCATATGACATTACATATCGAATGTGGATATAGTACCATTGATATTGTTATTAAATGTACATTGATCTGTGGGAAGGAATCAGTATATTACATTATATCTAATGTAGATATGGTAATAATGATATTGTCATTAAATGTACATTGATCTGTGGGAATGAATCTGTATATTTCATTATATCGAATGTAGATGTGGTGCTAATGATATTGTTATTAAATGAACATTGATCTGTGAGAAGGCATCCGTATATTACATTATATCTAGTGTAGATATGGCAATAATGACATTGGTACTAAATGCAGGTACATTGATCTGTTGCAATGTATCACTATATGACATTATATCTAATGTAGATATGGTAATAAAGATATTGTTATTAAATGTACATTACATATCTAATGTGGATATAGTGCTAATGATATTGTTATTAAATGTGCATTGATCTGTGGGTAGCAATCAGTATATTACAATATATCCCATGTAGATATAGTAACAAGATATTGTTATTAAATGTACATTGATCTGTGGGATCGAATCAGTATATTACGTTATATCTAGTGTAGATATGGTAACAATCACATTGGTACTAAATGTAGGTACATAGATCTGTTGGAATGTATCACTATACGACATTATGTCTAATGTAGATATAGTAATAATGATATTGCTATTAAATGTACATTCATCTGTGGGAATGAATCAGTATATTACATTATATCGAATGTAGATATAGTGCTAATGATATTGTTACTAAATGTACATTGACCTGTTGGTAGCAATCAGTATATTACATTATATCTATTGTAGATATGGTAATAATGACATTGGTACTAAATGTAGGTACATTGATCTGCTGGAATGTGTTACTATATGACATTATATCTAATGTAGATATAGTAATAACGATATTGTTATTAAATGTACATTCATCTGTGGGAATGAATCAGTATATTACATTATATCGAATGTAGATATAGTGCTAATGATATTGTTACTAAATGTACATTGACCTGTTGGTAGCAATCAGTATATTACATTATATCTAGTGTAGATATGGCAATAATGACATCGGTACTAAATGTAGGTACATTGATCTGTTGCAATGTATCAGTATATTACATTATATCTAATGTAGATATGGTGATAATGATATTGATACGAAATGTACATTACATATCTAATGTAGATATAGTACTAATGATATTGTTATTATATGTACATAGATCTGTGGGAATGTATCAGTATATCACATTATATGGAATGTACAAATAGTGCTAATGATATTGTTATTAAATGTACATTGATCTGTGGGTAGCAATCAGTATATGACATTATATCTAACGTAGATATAGTAATAATGATATTGTTAATAATGTACATTGATCTGTGGGAATGAATCTATAAATTACATTGTATCGAATGTAGATATAGTGCTAATGATATTGTTATTAAATGTACATTGATCTGTGGGTAGCAAGCAGTATATTACATTATATCCCATGTAGATACAGTAACAAGATATTGTTATTAAATGTACATTGATCTGTGGGATCGAATCAGTATATTACGTTATATCTAGTGTAGATATGGTAACAATCACATTGGTACTAAATGTAGGTACATAGATCTGTTGGAATGTATCACTATACGACATTATGTCTAATGTAGATATAGTAATAATGATATTGTTATTATATGTACATTCATCTGTGGGAATGAATCAGTATATTACATTATATCGAATGTAGATATAGTGCTAATGATATTGTTACTAAATGTACATTGACCTGTGGGTAGCAATCAGTATATTACATTATATCTATTGTAGATATGGTAATAATGACATTGGTACTAACTGTAGGTACATTGATCTGCTGGAATGTATTACTATATGACATTATATCTAATGTAGATATAGTAATAACGATATTGTTATTAAATGTACATTGATCTGTGGGAATGAGTCAGTATATTACATTATATCGAATGTAGATATAGTACTAATGATATTGTTATTAAATGTACATTGATCTGTTGGAATGTATCTGCATATGATATTACATATCGAATGTGGATATAGTACCAATGATATTGTTATTAAATGTACATTGATCTGCGGGAAGGAATCAGTATATTACATTATATCTAATGTAAATATGGTAATAATGATATTGTCATTAAATGCACATTGATCTGTGGGAATGAATCTGTATATGACATTATACGTAATGTAGATATGGTAATAATGATATTGTTATTAAATGTACATTGATCTGTGGGAATGAATCTGTATATGACATTATATCTAATGTAGATATAGTAATAATGATATTGTTATTAAATGTTCATTGATCTGTGGGAATGAATCAGTATATTATGTTATATCAAATGTACATATGGTACTAATGATTTTGTTGTTAATTGTACATTACATATCTAATGTAGATATATTGCTAATGATATTGTTATTAAATGTACATTGATCTGTGGGTAGCAATCAGTATATTATATTATATCCCATGTAGATATCGTAATAATGACATTGGTATTAAATGTAGGTACACTGATCTGTTGGAATGTATCTGCATATGACATTATATATCGAATGTAGATATAGTACTAATGATATTGTTGTTAAATGTACATTGATCTGTGGGTAGTAATCAGTATATTACATTATATCTAATGTAGATATGGTGATAATGATATTCCTATTAAATGTACATTACATATCGAATGTAGATACAGTACTACTGATATTGTTATTAAATGTACATTGATCTGTGGGTAGTAATCAGTATATTGCAATATATCTAATGTAGATATGGTAATAATGATATTGATACGAAATGTACATTACATATCTAATGTAGATATAGTACTAATGATATTGTTATTATATGTTCATAGATCTGTGGGAATGAATCAGTATATCACATTATATGGAATGTACAAATAGTGCTCATGATATTGTTATTAAATGTACATTGATCTGTGGGTAGCAATCAGTATATGACATTATATCTAATGTAGATATAGTAATAATGATATTGTTAATAATGTACATTGATCTGTTGGGATGAATCTATAAATTACATTGTATCGAATGTAGATATAGTGCTAATGATATTGTTATTAAATGTACATTGATCTGTGGGTAGCAATCAGTATATTACAATATATCTCATGTAGATATAGTAACAAGATATTGTTATTAAATGTACATTGATCTGTGGGAATGAATCTGTATATGACATTATATCTAATGTAGATATAGTAATAATGATATTGTTATTATATGTACATGGATCTGTGGGAAGGGATCAGTATATTATATTATATCTAATGTATATATGGTAATAATGATTTTGTTGTTAAATGTACATTACATATCTAATGTAGATATAGTAATAATGATATTGTTATTAAAGGTACATTGATCTGTGGGAATGAATCACTATATTGCATTATATCGAATGTAGATATAGTGCCAATGATATTGTAATTCAATGTAAATTGATCTGGGGGAATGAATCAGTATATTACGTTATATCAAATGTACATATAGCACTAATGATATTGTTATTATATGTACATTGATCTGTGGGATCGAATCAGTATATTACGTTATATCTAGTGCAGATATGGTAACAATCACATTGGTACTAAATGTAGGTACATAGATCTGTTGGAATGTATCACTATACGACATTATGTCTAATGTAGATATAGTAATAATGATATTGTTATTAAATGTACATTGATCTGTGGGAATGAGTCAGTATATTACATTATATCGAATGTAGATGTAGTACTAATGATATTGTTATTAAATGTACATTGATCTGTTGGAATGTATCTGCATATGACATTACATATCGAATGTGGATATAGCACCAATGATATTGTTATTGAATGTACATTGATCTGCGGGAAGGAATCAGTATATTACATTATATCTAATGTAGATATGGTAATAATGATATTGTCATTAAATGTACATTGATCTGTGGGAATGAATCTGTATATCTCATTATATCTAATGTAGATGTGGCGCTAATGATATTGTTATTATATGTACATTGATCTGTGGGATCGAATCAGTATATTACGTTATATCTAGTGTAGATATGGTAACAATCACATTGGTACTAAATGTAGGTACATAGATCTGTTGGAATGTATCACTATACGACATTATGTCTAATGTAGATATAGTAATAATGATATTGTTATTATATGTACATTCATCTGTGGGAATGAATCAGTATATTACATTATATCGAATGTAGATATAGTGCTAATGATATTGTTACTAAATGTACATTGACCTGTGGGTAGCAATCAGTATATTACATTATATCTATTGTAGATATGGTAGTAATGATATTGTTATTAAATGTACATTGATCTGTGGGAATGAGTCAGTATATTACATTATATCGAATGTAGATATAGTACTAATGATATTGTTATTAAATGTACATTGATCTGTTGGAATGTATCTGCATATGATATTACATATCGAATGTGGATATAGTACCAATGATATTGTTATTAAATGTACATTGATCTGCGGGAAGGAATCAGTATATTACATTATATCTAATGTAAATATGGTAATAATGATATTGTCATTAAATGCACATTGATCTGTGGGAATGAATATGTATATGACATTATACCTAATGTAGATATGGTAATAATGATATTGTTATTAAATGTACATTGATCTGTGGGAATGAATCTGTATATGACATTATACCTAATGTAGATATAGTAATAATGATATTGTTATTAAATGTACATTGATCTGTGGGAATGAATCACTATATTGCATTATATCGAATGTAGATATAGTACCAATGATATTGTAATTCAATGTAAATTGATCTGGGGGAAGGAATCAGTATATTACATTATGTCCAACGCAGATATATTAATAATGGCATTGTTTGTAAATGTATATTACATATCTAATGTAGATATAGTACTAATAATAGTGTTATTCAATGTACATTGATCTGTGGGAATGAATCTGTATATTTCATTATATCGAATGTAGATGTGGTGCTAATGATAATGTTATTAAATGAACATTGATCTGTGGGAAGCTATCCGTATATTACATTATATCTAGTGTAGATATGGCAATAATGACATCGGTACTAAATGTAGGTACATTGATCTGTTGCAATGTATCAGTATATGACATTATATCTAATGTAGATATGGTAATAAAGATATTGTTATTAAATGTACATTACATATCGCATGTAGACATAGTACCAATGTTAATGTTATTAAATGAACATTGATCTGTGGGAACGAATTCGTATATTACATTATGTCTAACGTAGATATGGTAATAATGATATTGTTTTTAAATGTGCATTACATATTTAATGTGGATATAGTGCTAATGATATTGTTATTAAATGTGCATTGATCTGTGGGTAGCAATCAGTATATTACAATATATCCCATGTAGATGTAGTAACAAGATATTGTTATTAAATGTACATTGATCTGAGGGAATGAATCAGTATATTACGTTATATCAAATGTACATATAGCACTAATGATATTGTTATTATATGTACATTGATCTGTGGGATCGAATCAGTATATTACGTTATATCTAGTGTAGATATGGTAACAATCACATTGGTACTAAATGTAGGTACATAGATCTGTTGGAATGTGTCACTATACGACATTACATCTAATGTAGATATAGTAATAATGATATTGTTATTAAATGTACATTGATCTGTGGGAATGAATCTGTATATGACATTATACCTAATGTAGATATAGTAATAATGATATTGTTATTAAATGTACTTTGATCTGTGGGAAGGAATCAGTATATTACATTATATCTAATGTAGATATGGTAATAATGATTTTGTTATTAAATGAACATTACATATCTAATGTAGATAGAGTACTAATGATATTGGTATTAAATGTACACTGATCTGTGGGAATGAATCAGTATATTACATTATATCTATTGTAGATATAGTAATAATGATATTGTCATTAAATGAACATTACATATCTAATGTGGATATAATACTAATGATATTGTTATTAAATGTACACTGATCTGTGGGAATGAATCAGTATATTACATTATATCGAATGTAGATATAGTACCAATGATATTGTTTATAAATGTACATTGTTCTGTGGGAAGGAATCAGTATATTACATTATATTTAATGTGGATATGGTAATAATGATATTGTTATTAAATGTGCATTACATATCTAATGTCGATATAGTACTAATGATATTGGGATTATATGTACATTGATCTGTGGGAATGAATCAGTATATTACATTATATCTAATGTAGATATGGTAATAATGATATTGTTATTAAATGTACATTACATATCTAATGTAGATATACTACTAATGATATTGGTATTAAATGTACATTACATATCTTATGTAGATATGGTACTAATGATACTGTTATTAAATGTACATTGATCTGTGGGAATGAATCTGTATATTACATAATATCTAATGTAGATATGGTAATAATGATATTAAATGAACATTACATATCTAATGTAGATATAGTACTAATGATATTGTGATTAAATGTACTTTGATCTGTGGGAATGAATCAGTATATTACATTAAATGAAATTTAGATATGGTAATCATAATATTGTTATTAATTCTACATTACATATCTAATGTAGATATCTAATGTAGATATAGTACTAATGATATTGGTATTATATGTACATTGATCTGTGGGAATGAATCTGTAAATGACATTATATCTAATGTAGAGATGGTAATAATGATATTGTTATTAAATGTAGATTGATCTGTGGGAATGAATCATTATGTTACATTGTATCGAATGTAGATATGGTACCAATGATATTGTTATTAAATGTACATTGATCTGTGGGAAAGTATCAGTATATTACATTATATCGAATGTAGATATAGTACCAATGATATTCATATTAAATGTACATTACATATCTAATGTGGATGTAGTAATAATGATATTGCTATCAAATGTACATTGATCTGTGGGAAGGAATCGGTATATTACATTATATCTAATGTAGATATGGTAATAATGATATTGTTATTAAATCTACATTACATATAAAATATAGGTATAGTACTAATGATATTGGTATTAAATGTACATTGATCTGTGGGAATGAATCAGTATATAACATTATATCTAATGTAGATATAGTACTAATGATATTGTTATTAAATGTGCATTGTTCTGTGGGAATGAATCAGTATATTACATTATACCGAATGTAGATATAGTACCAATGATATTCTTATTAAATGTACATTGATCTGTGGGACTGAATTTGTGAATGACATTATATCTAATGTAGAGATGGTAATAATGATATTGTTATTAAATGTAGATTGATCTGTGGGAATGAATCATTATATTACATTATATCGAATGTAGATATAGTACCAATGATGTTGTTATTAAATGTACATTGATCTGTGGGAAGGAATCAGTATATTACATTATATCTAACGTAGATATGGTAATAATGATATTGCTATGAAATGTACATTACATATCTAATGGAGATATAGTACTAATGATATTGTTATTAGATGTACATTGATCTGTGGGAAGGAATCAGTATATTACATTATGTCGTATGTAGGTATGGTAATAACGATTATGGTGTTAAATGTACACTACATTTCGAATGTAGATATAATATCCATGATATTGTTATTAAATCAACATTGATCTGTGGGAAGGAATCAGTATATTACACTTTATCGTATGTAGATATGGTAATAACGATTTTGTTGTTAAATGTACACTACATATCGAATGTAGACATAATATTAATGATATTGTTATTAAATGAACATTGATCTGTGGGACGTTATCCGTATATTGCACTCTATCTAATGTAGATATGGCAATAATGATATTGTTATTAAATCTACATTACATATAAAATATAGGTATAGTACTAATGATATTGGTATTAAATGTACATTGATCTGTGGGAATGAATCAGTATATAACATTATATCCAATGTAGATATAGTACTAATGATATTGTTATCAAATGAACATTGATCTGTCGGGAGGAATCAGTATATTACATTATGTCGAATGTAGATATGGTACTAATGATATTGGTATTAGATGTACATTGATCTATGGGAAGGAATCGGTATAATACATTATATCTAATGTAGATATGGTAATAATGATATTGTTATTAAATCTACATTACATATATAATGTAGGTATAGTACTAATGATATTGGTATTAAATGTATATTGTTCTGTGGAATGAATCAGTATATAACATTATATCGAATGTAGATATAGTACTAATGATATTGTTACCAAATGTACATTGATCTGTGGGAAGGAATCAGTACATCACATTATGTCGAATGTAGATATAGTACTAATGATATTGGTATTAGATGTACATTGACCTATGGGAAGGAATCGGCATATTACATTATATCTAATGTAGATATGATAATAATGATATTGTTATTAAATCTACATTACATATTTAATGTAGGTATAGTACTAATGATATTGTTATTAAATGTACATTGATCTGAGGAAATGAATCAGTATATTACATTATATCGAATGTAGAAATAGTACTAATGATATTGTTATTAAATGTACATTGATCTGTGGGAGGGAATCAGTATATTACATTATAGCGTATGTGGATATAGTACGAATGATATTGTTATAAAATTTACATTGATCTGTGGGTAGTAATCAGTATATTACATTATATCTAATGTAGATATGATAATAATAATATTGTTATTAATTGTACATTACATATGTAATGTAGATATAGTACTAATGATATTGGTATGAGATGTACATTGATCTGTGGGAAGGAATCTGCATATTACATTATATCTAATGTAGATATGGTAATAATGATATTGTTATTAAATCTACGTTACATATTTAATGTTGGTATAGTACTAATGATATTGTTATTAAATGTCCATTGATCTGTGGGAAGGAATCAGTATATTACATTCTATCGTATGTATATATGGTAATAACGATTTTGTTATTAAATGTACACTACATATCGAATGTGGACATAATATCAATGATATTGCTATTAAATGAACATTGATCTGTGGGAACGTATCCGTATATTGCACTCTATCTAATGTAGATATGGTAATAATGATATTGTTATTAAATCTACATTACATATCTAATGTAGGTATAGTACTAATGATATTGTTATTAAATGTACATTGATCTGTGGGAAGTAATCAGTATATATATATATATGTCGATGGGCAGTTCTGGCGCCACATTTTGGTAGGTGCTTAAAATAATGCGTTACAACCCAGCAAGTAGTATGCAAAAGGAATTTTTGAAATACTACTTTTCGTTTCCGCGTATATTAGAAAAAACTATAATTGGCAGTTTTGACGACACCTTCGATAATGTGGCAGTTTTGACGACATTCTGTATAAAATCTACAATTTTTAGCAGTATATTGGCAGTTTTGACTCCATGTCGTCAAACCTTCCCTTATACCACCATTCAATATACAGTAGAGTAATGCGCAACAAAAATTCATCGGTTTCCGCTCCATTACTCTTTATATGCTTATAAATTGTGCTATTCGTGAATGTTCCGTTAAAAACAATTAAGAAAACAATTATTTTATTCTGAAATTCAGAGTTCACTCTGTTTTTATGCTTACAACTAGTATTATTTTGGTAACAACGATAAAAGTGTGACTGCGGTTATTTATATTAAAATTATGTACATATTTAGAGCACATATTACGAGGCACGTCCAGAAAGTAAGAGTACTGACGTTCTCATGGGCGGAGGAAATTTTTGTTGACAAAGTTGTTGATCTCACGCTGCGTTGTAGATGAAGTACTCCTGGTTCAAATGAGACGTAGAACAGCTCAGTGCGACAAAAATTGTGACTGTAATAACTTGATGCGCAAAACATGTCTATACAATCTCCCGCGAAGTGCGAGTTGCGAGCCGTGATACGTTTCTTTCTCGCGAAGGGAAAAGCTCCGTTTCAGATTTTTAAGATTAAGATTGTTTATTCCCCCGACCTGGCACCTTCAGATTATCACCTGATCACCTCCCTGAAGATGCATATAGGTGGAAAAAAATTTTCAACAGACGATGAAGTGAAGAATGAAGTCTCGACATTATCGACATCTCACCCACCCCACCGATTGCGCTCATTGTTTAATATGTTTTTGAGATGATAATTTCGAGCAACTTTTTCCTATACATATAGCCACCGCTCGGCCTGTTTTTGAAACATGTACGCAAATAGTTTTTCAATTTTTGAATTGACGAAAATCGACTTTTGATCGTCGAAAGCCGTTTAAGTCCTACTGTACACCGGACCGTTTGGATTCCCTGCCGACTGGGCGCCGCGCCGGTCCGTTTGGACTCGTGCCAGTTGGACGCCGTCAATTTTAAAATCGTTGCTTTTGGAAGTCTGCAGTTGGTGGTATTGTCCGTTTATTCACGTCGGTAGGTTATATTTCAATGAAAGCTTTAATGATTTAATGAAAGCTTTTGACAAGAAGCGAAGTGGCGAAGTGACAACGTACCTGACGCATACTGAGAAGGGTCGAGTTCGAATCCTTTCGTGGTATGTAATTTTTTTTTTCGATTTATTTACTGCAATAATACTATTCATAACAAACAAGAAATAAAAATTGTGTGCAAAATTAATATAATAAATAATTAAATCAAAGCATAACTCGTTGGCTGTGCCTGAAAACAAAACATAATCGTAAAAATATATATATGCTAAATAATTGTAACATAAATAACGAAAACATTTCCACATCTAATAAAGTTTTATTGCACGCACATCTGCTCGTTTTGTTGCTAATGTCCTTCGTAAAATGTGCTTTGATTTAATTATTTATTATATTACTTTTGCACACAATTATAATTTTTTGTTTGTCATGAATAGTATCATTGCATATATATTTGAAATCCAATTAATTGTAGTAAATAGATTGAAAAAAAAAATTACATACCACGAGGGGGGTTTCGAACCCGAGTCTTCTGAGTACGTGTCAGGTACGTTGCCACTTCGTCAGTTCGCTTCTTGTCGAAACTTTTCACTAAATCTATATTGCTGTGTATAATGAAACTTCGAGTAACTACGCCTATAATGGTATATATTCGTAAACAGAGGAACAAGATCTAGGAACAAGAAGTTTCAACTAAATCTGAGACCCGAAGTGCTTGCCTACTCCTTGTAAGACTGATAGAGTAGGGCTAAGATAAACATAAATGAGCAAAATATAATTATCTCAACAAAACTTTATTAATGGTATTACACATGGACCATTTATTTTGATAGTAAGAACTTAGTATACTGTAACATCCCGCAGGAAGAAGAATAAATAAAAAAAAAATTTTTAATTATTAAAAAATATATTTATTTTTTTTAGTTTTTATACAATCAAAATTATAACACTTCGTTTTTTTTATTATTATTATATTAACACAATTCAGATTGACAATTATATTCATATTTAACAAATAAGAAAAGAATGTTGTATTTATACTTAACAAAATTTATACTTAAAAAAAAAAAATACATCGATAATTACCGCGTCGATAATTCTACCACGTCGATAAAAGATCGACGCGGGATATATAGATAGAGATAGAAATAGAGCGCAGAATAAAGAAAGATAGCACTACGCATAGACAAAGACAGCGATACGCGCGGAGTCACGTACACTCCGGTCAAAGTCCAAACACTTCCGGTATCGAAAACGTGTATAGAAAAAACTTCTACGTAAGCAAATCTCGGGTATAAATACGAGCGTGCCGCGAGGAGCATTTCCACTTCGATTCTGATCGTAGTCCGACACGGATCTATGATACGATTACTACGTAGGTTTCCAGTAGCTTAGATTCTTTTGTCGGCGAGGCGGCAAAGGTTCTGCGTCAGACCCGGAGCGCTCGACCACCGGTTCGCAGCGGTTCTCATACGTGTCAGGTTCGCTACCAAGCTTAACGAGCGAGCGAAAGCCGAAGCTCCTTGGATGCGGCCTATTAGCACACTGGCTCTAGAGCGACGATACCGTCCTGCAGTGTTCGCAACCAAGCTTAACGAGCGAGCGAAAGCAGAAGCTCCTTGGATGCGGCCTATCAGTGACGGCTAAGTTGCTCAGAAATCGTACTGCGGCCGAACGGGTTAGCTCCTACAGTGTCGGAACGGATCCACGCCAACTCCCCGACAATCGAACAATTTATTTGAATAAATTTTATTTTATAAATTCAAGTTATAGATTTAGAATTTTCATAATCGTATCTAGAGACGCGTTCACTAATCAATTAAATTTTTCTTTGTATTTTATTTTAGGTCTTCACTATTTTGTTATTTTTCTTTGTATTTTTTTTTATATACAGGGCGCACTCATTGTAACTAATATAATTAATTTTCCTTTTGTATTTCAAGAACAGGGCGCAACATTTGTACACTGATTACACTAATTCTTTATATTATTTTCATTACTTACATTTTTATATAACTCAAATAATTACTTACCTTTTCTTTTTATACACATATTATAAACAAACACATTACATTTTTTCTTGAATAAACACTCATTACGATTTTTGAGAAAGGAATTAACGTTGGATTTCACTCCTTTACCGCGCACCACCCGAACCTATGATCCCTTCATTATTTTGTTATTTACGAGTCGCCTTCTCATAGGGAACCGCTCTCCCTACGCGGTCGGTGCAGTAGCGTACTCGCGATAATAATTCCCGGGACGTTACAATACCAAGTTTAATCGTTATTATTGTATTATAGTCTTCTTTTCTTTTAAGTTAGTTGTTTTTGTTGTTGCGTTATTTAGTAAGTAAGTTTTCCTATTAGTGTGTAAGTCGCTGTATCATCTTCGCATACCATAATTCCTTCCTTTATCATCTTCTGCTCTCTCACTCACTGTTTCTATTCCTTCATGTTTTTCTTTTTCCCTCTTCGCTCATCCATCACCTGGAACAAACAAATTCAATTGTTATTTAATCTACAAAATTTCGTTTCCTGAACATTTTCGTATTATCAAGTTATTACTGAAAAACAATTACAAACCAAAGCAAATAGCCAAAAGCTCTATGCATTAATAAGCGTGTCCTAGAGAGGCTCAGTTGCGCGCCATTAGGATAAGTTGCTAATTATATACTCAACTCAGTCAGTCGTTTATTCTGGATCTTACGTTAGTGTACCTGTAACAGAAGAAAGACAAAAGTTAATAAACAATGTCAACAAGATAAAAAAACGGTTAGCTTCGCGGTAAAACGCATGACTCCCAATCTACAGGTCCAGGGTTCAAATCCATGGTTCTCAAATTTTCATTTTTTTAAATCATAATTTGTCTCGTTTTGAATAACTAGTATAGCTGTGCTATAATCATTGCATTTATTGATAATTAATTAGATACGCTGAAATTTTTATAGAATTTAAGCTATGTTTTCTATCCAGTATGTAATTTACATCCTTACCGCATACGAAATTTACATACGTTTATTTGTTATTACACACACAGACAATTATTTCTTACAAGTTCAATTTACACAAAAAGGGCACATTCATTTATACTACCAATTTATAATTCATATTTACAACTATTGACAACTATTTACAAGTAGTAACAGTAATATGTAGTTATTTACCGTTATGTACAAGTACTTGTATTTATTTACAATAATTGTGTGTGTGTAATAACAAATAAACAATTGTAAATTTCGAATGCAGTAACGATACGAATGTTCCAACAAGAGCAAACTGAAGGATGTATCGCTTATTTCATGAAGCAAATACAGTCAGGGAAACTATGTATAACTTTTGACAGATGTAGGTTAGAGTGAATCACATCTTGAAAGTGCTTACCAAATTACAAGCACAATCAACCATATATTGCAGGAAATGGAATGCAAGATGGAATAATGATGCTGAGTAATAAATACGTGCAAGCTTCTTTGACTTTATGTGAACTTTATATGTTGTTAACAATAAGACAAATCAAAATGGGGGTATATTTGCCATTATTTGGTAAGTAATTTGGTGGATTCCAAGAATAAGTGCAGTTGAATACAATGTATCAATATTTAATAATACTACTTCTTGTTCTCTTTTTATATTTTCAGAATCTGTACAAACATTGATGGGAAAATCACCACCAAAAATTATGAAGTAAAAAAATTGAATAGATACAATAAAGAAATTAACCAGCGTAGAGTGAAATACTAAGACAAATAACAAGAACGTACTCTGTAAAGAAATGCAATTACTTTCTCGCAAGATATATCTGGAAATATGCTTAAGGTAAAAGAAATATTAAACCTTAATTTCTTCATTACATCCTTTATTTCAAATTAATGTTCTTGAGTACAATGTACTCAATTATTTAATAATAATAATATGATTTCTTTTTCTTTATTTTCAGCATTTATTCACACAGTGATGAGGAAATTACAACAAACAAATTATGAAGTAGAAAAATATAATAGATACAGTGAATATATTATCTAAAGAAGAAGATTATTAAATTAGATAAGTTTATTTTGCAAATCATCGACTATAAAAACAATGTAATGCCAGCATACTTTAAGTAAATAAATTAACAGGAGATAATGAGACTTATAAATTGTAATTTCCTGTTCCAATTTCCTTAATATAGAGTTTAATTCATAGTTCACATTGTCTTTTTCTACTTACAAATAAATACTTTTGTCGTGTTAAAATTCATAAATAAGAAAAAAAGTTGTAATATCGAAGTTGTTACTTTACTATTCACTTTCATCTATTTTGTATCACTTGTGTTTACAAATCTCAAACTCATCCCATCCGACTAAAAGAGTCCAATTGAAATATTCTATTGTCCAGACCATTTAGAAAATATATTAAAACATTTAGAAACAATCTTGTTCAGCAAAGACTTATGGAGAAAAGATAGAAAATGATATCCAATTACTGTGAATTAGTTTTATGTCACCATAAGCAAATATAACCTAAAATTTTACAATGCACAATTCACTAAATTTCTTGAACAATTGTACTAGAATATATTAATCACATGTAGTCCGACAATACATTCTGTCAATTATATATCTTTTTCCTGGTAATCACCGATACTTTACAATGTTTTGGCGAAACACGGAGCACATGTCAGAATGTAACGCGTTATACAGCTGACGCGATAAGACTGTAGAAATCGATAGAAATCGATAGTTCCACTATTTTTCCACGCATTTTCATGATCAACCCCTTTTTTTGTCGAAAATCACCAGTACTTTTCAATTTTTTAACGAGGGAAGGTACTTATCATGAAAAATAAGTTGTTTATATACGACGCAATAAAATAGTAAAAAATCGCAAAAATCATTATTTCCAACATTTTTTTATGTATTTGCATGATCGACCACTGTGTTTACTGGAAATCGCGAATACTTTCCAATTTCTAAGCGAGAAAAGGTGCTTATCATGGAAAATAAATTGTTCTAAATACGACGCAATAAAATAGTAAAAAATCGAAAAAATCAATAATTCCACTATTTTTCCATATATTTGCATGATCCACCACTCTTTATACTGGAAATCGCGAATAGTTTTCAATTTTTTAGTGAGAAAAGGTGCTTATCGTCGAAAATAAGTTGTTCTGAATACGACGCAATAAAATGGTGAAAAATCGAAAGAATCAATAATTCCACTATTTTTCCATATATTTGCATGATCGACCACTCTTTTTACTGGAAATCGCGAATAGTTTTCAATTCTAAAAAGAGTGGTCGATCATGAAAATATATGGAAAAATAGTGGAATTATTGATTTTATCGATTTTTTACCATTTTATTGCGTCGTATTTAGAACAACTATTTTCTACGATAAGCATCTTTCCTCACTAAAAAATTGAAAACTATTCGCGATTTCCAGTAAAAAGAGTGGTTGTTCATGCAAATATATGGAAAAATAGTGGAATTATTGATTTTTTCGATTTTTTACTATTTTATTGCGTCGTATTCAGACCAGCTCATTTTCGACGATAAGCACCTTTTCTCACTAAGAAATTGAAAACTAATCGCGATTTCCAGTAAAAAGAGAGGTCGATCATGCAAATATATGGAAAAATAGTGGAATTATTGATTTTTTCGATTTTTTACTATTGTTGCGTGTCCGTTGCGGAAAATAGGGATATTCGGGGATTTAGGTGCAGGTGTGACAGTCCGTGGAGCGCAGAGGCGCTCCGCTCTCAAGGCGCGGATATACAAAATAATAAACTGTAGTTTTGTTTAGAGTACTTTAATACTTTGTATTTCAATTTAAATCGGAACTTTAAACTTTGTGTTATTAAGGCTTAGACCCTTCTGAGTGAGAACGACTTGTTCGTAACGAGTGACAAAATCATTCTAACAATTCTGCGCTTGGCGGAGGAGATCTTCGCGCGTTGCCGGTCGATGCCCCTTCCTTGGTGGATCCTGGATCCTCCCTCAGGATCATCCCTCGTCCAATGGTGGAGGAGTCCATCCCGTCTCGTGTGGGCCCCTTCTCCTGGCTGTGGTCCACCCTCAAGCGCGTGGAAGTGGAGGCGCTCCGCCAAGACGCTAGAATGTTGCAGCGCACATGTGCTACGAGAAAGCGTGGGACCCAGAGAAATTAGGAAACGACAAGACCTTGTATTTGCCAAAGCAACTCTTGAGGAAATTTACGACCCTCTTAGAGTGCATGAAAAGACAGGATATTGAAAAAGACTTCGTAACCCTTAACGACCGTTCATGACTTGGTCGAAAACAACGAATTGGCTATGGTCTATCATAAATTAGTTTTTTAGGAATTTTCAAAGTGAAACTATTCCATTCTCTGGACTTCCGGCCTTCTCTCAGCTCTATCACTCACGTCGAGGGGTTTACAATTTACTCTTTGTCTATTTATATAAGGGTACGCATAGACGATGTTCGAATTTCGCTCTTAATTTATGACCATCGATACAAAAGGTCCTCAAAGAACATTCAAGACATATCGATACAATAGACTATCGATAAATATTCCTATGGCAGTGTCGCCACACCACTCTAAACACATTCACGTGATAACGTTTCACGTTACACTATTTTATTGCGTCGTATTCAGACCAGCTCATTTTCGACGATAAGCACCTTTTCTCACTAAAAAATTGAAAACTAATCGCGATTTCCAGTAAAAAGAGTGGTCGATCATGCAAATATATGGAAAAATTGTGGAATTATTGATTTTTTCGATTTTTTACTATTTTATTGCGTCGTATTTAGAACAATTTATTTTCCATGATAAGCACCTTCCCTCGTTAAAAAATTGAAAATTATTCGTGATTTTCGACAAAAAAAGGGGTTGATCATGAAAATGCGTGGAAAAATAGTGGAACTATCGATTTCTATCGATTTCTACAGTCTTATCGCGTCAGCTGTATAACGCGTTACATTCTGACATGTGCTCCGTGTTTCGCCAAAACATTGTAAAGTATCGGTGATTACCAGGAAAAAGATATATAATTGACAGAATGTATTGTCGGACTACATGTGATTAATATATTCTAGTACAATTGTTCAAGAAATTTAGTGAATTGTGCATTGTAAAATTTTAGGTTATATTTGCTTATGGTGACATAAAACTAATTCACAGTAATTGGATATCATTTTCTATCTTTTCTCCATAAGTCTTTGCTGAACAAGATTGTTTCTAAATGTTTTAATATATCTTCTAAATGGTCTGGACAATAGAATATTTCAATTGGACTCTTTTAGTCGGATGGGATGAGTTTGAGATTTGTAAACACAAGTGATACAAAATAGATGAAAGTGAATAGTAAAGTAACAACTTCGATATTACAACTTTTTTTCTTATTTATGAATTTTAACACGACAAAAGTATTTATTTGTAAGTAGAAAAAGACAATGTGAACTATGAATTAAACTCTATATTAAGGAAATTGGAACAGGAAATTACAATTTATAAGTCTCATTATCTCCTGTTAATTTATTTACTTAAAGTATGCTGGCATTACATTGTTATTATAGCCGATGATTTGCAAAATAAACTTATCTAATTTAATAATCTTGTTCTTTAGATAATATGTTAACTGTATCTATTATATTTTTCTACTTCATAATTTGCTTGTTGTAATTTCCTGATCACTGTGTGAATAAATGCTGAAAATAAAGAAAAAGAAATCATATTATTATATATTCATACATTGTACTCAAGAACATTAATTTGAAATAAAGGATGTAATGAAGAAGTTAAGGTTTAATATTTCTTTTACCTTAAGCATATTTCCAGATATATCTTGCGACAAAGTAATTGCATTCCTTTACAGAGTACGTTATTGTTATTTGTCTTAGTATTTCACTCTACATTTAAAAACAATATCATTAATACCATATCTACATTAGATATAACGACATATACAGATTCATTCCCACAGATCAATGTACATTTAATAACAATATCATTAGCACTACATCTACATTCGAAATAATGTAATAAATTGATTCATTCCCACAGATCAATGTACATTTAATAACAATATCATTGGTACTATATCTACATTAGATATGTAATGTACATTTAATAACAATATCATTAGTACTATATCTACATTAGATATAATGTAATATACTGACACCTTCCCACAGATAAATGTACATTTTAATAACAACATCAATCATACTATATCTACATCGGTTATAACGTAATATACTGCTTCCTTCGCACAGATCAATGTACATGTAAGAACAATATCATTAGTACAATATCTACATTACATATAATGTAATATACCGATTCCTTCTCACAGATCAATGTACATTTAATAACAATATCATTATTACCATATCTACATTAGATATAATGTAATATACTGATTCATTCCCACAGATCAATGTACATGTAATAACAACATCATTCATACTATATCTACACTGGATATAATGTAATATACTGATTACTTCCCACAGATCAGTGTACATATAATAGGAATATCTCTATTACTATATCTACATCGGTTATAATGAAATATAGTGATTACTTCCCACAGATCAATGTACATTTAATAACAATATCATTAGTACTTTATCTACATTAGATATAATGTAATATACTAATACCTTCCCACAGATAAATGTACATTTTAATAACAACATCAATCATACTATATCTACATCGGTTATAATGTAATATAGTGATTACTTCCCACAGATCAATGTACATTTAATAACAATATCATTAGGACTATATAAACATTACATATAATGTAATATACTGATTCCTTCCCACAGATAAATGTACATTTTAATAACAACATCAATCATACTATATCCACATCGATTATAACGTAATATACTGATTCCTTCGCACAGATCAATGTACATGTAAGAACAATATCATTAGTACAATATCTACATTACATATAATGTAATATACTGATTCCTTCTCACAGATCAATGTACATTTAATAACAATATCATTCTTACCATATCTACATTAGATATAATGTAATATACTGATTCATTCCCACAGATCAGTGTACATATAATAGGAATATCTCTATTACTATATCTACATCGGTTATAATGAAATATAGTGATTACTTCCCACAGATCAATGTACATTTAATAACAATATCATTAGTACTTTATCTGCATTAGATATAATGTAATATACTAATACCTTCCCACAGATAAATGTACATTTTAATAACAACATCAATCATACTATATCTACATCGGTTATAATGTAATATAGTGATTACTTCCCACAGATCAATGTACATTTAATAACAATATCATTAGGACTATATAAACATTACATATAATGTAATATACTGATTCATTCCCTCAGATCAATGTACATTTAATGACAACATCATTCATACTATATCTACACTGGATATAATGTAATATACTGATTACTTCCCACAGATCAGTGTACATATAATAGGAATATCTCTATTACTATATCTACATCGGTTATAATGAAATATAGTGATTACTTCCACAGATCAATGTACATTTAATAACAATATCATTAGTACTTTATCTACATTAGATATAATGTAATATCCTAATACCTTCCCACAGATAAATGTACATTTTAATAACAACATCAATCATACTATATCTACATCGGTTATAATGTAATATAGTGATTACTTCCCACAGATCAATGTACATTTAATAACAATATCATTAGGACTATATAAACATTACATATAATGTAATATACTGATTCCTTCGCACAGATCAATGTACATGTAAGAACAATATCATTAGTACAATATCTACATTACATATAATGTAATATACTGATTCCTTCTCACAGATCAATGTACATTTAATAACAATGTCATTATTACCATATCTACATTAGATATAATGTAATATACTGATTCATTCCCACAGATCAGTGTACATATAATAGGAATATCTCTATTACTATATCTACATCGGTTATAATGAAATATAGTGATTACTTCCCACAGATCAATGTACATTTAATAACAATATCATTAGTACTTTATCTACATTAGATATAATGTAATATACTAATACCTTCCCACAGATAAATGTACATTTTAATAACAACATCAATCATACTATATCTACATCGGTTATAATGTAATATAGTGATTACTTCCCACAGATCAATGTACATTTAATAACAATATCATTAGGACTATATAAACATTACATATAATGTAATATACTGATTCATTCCCTCAGATCAATGTACATTTAATGACAACATCATTCATACTATATCTACACTGGATATAATGTAATATACTGATTACTTCCCACAGATCAGTGTACATATAATAGGAATATCTCTATTACTATATCTACATCGGTTATAATGAAATATAGTGATTACTTCCACAGATCAATGTACATTTAATAAAAATATCATTAGTACTTTATCTACATTAGATATAATGTAATATACTAATACCTTCCCACAGATAAATGTACATTTTAATAACAACATCAATCATACTATATCAACATCGGTTATAATGTAATATAGTGATTACTTCCCACAGATCAATGTACATTTAATAGCAATATCATTAGGACTATATAAACATTACATATAATGTAATATACTGATTCTTTCCCACAGATCAATGTACATTTAATAACAATATCATTAGTAGTATATGTACATTCGATATAATGTAATATACTGACTCATTCCCACAGATCAATGTACATTTAATTACAATATCATTATAACTATATCTACATTAGATATAATGTGATATACTGATTCATTCCCACTGATCAATGTACATTATTAACAATATCATTATTACCATATCTACATTAGATATAATGTCATATACTGATTGCTACCCACAGATCAATGTACATTTAATAACAATATCATTAGCACCATTTGTACATTCCATATAATGTGATATACGGATTCATTCCCACAGATCAATGTACATTTAATAACAATATCATTGGTACTATATCTACATTAGATATGTAATGTACATTTAATAACAATATCATTAGTACTATATCTACATTAGATATAATGTAATATACTGACACCTTCCCACAGATAAATGTACATTTTAATAACAACATCAATCATACTATATCTACATCGGTTATAACGTAATATACTGCTCCCTTCGCACAGATCAATGTACATGTAAGAACAATATCATTAGTACAATATCTACATTACATATAATGTAATATACTGATTCCTTCTCACAGATCAATGTACATTTAATAACAATATCATTATTACCATATCTACATTAGATATAATGTAATATACTGATTCATTCCCATAGATCAATGTACATTTAATAACAATATCATTAGTACTATACCTACATTAAATATGTAATGTAGATTTAATAACAATATCATTATTACTATATCTACAATAGATATAATGTCCGGTACAGATTCATTCCAACAGATCAATGTACATTTAATCACAATATCATTAGTACTATATCTACATTCGATATAATGTAATCTACTTATTCGTTCCCACAGATCAATGTACATATAATACCAATATCATTAGTACTATATCTACATTAGATATCTACATTCGACATGTAATGTAGAATTAATAACAATATTATGATTACCATATCTAAATTTCATATAATGTAATATACTGATTCATTCCCACAGATCAAAGTACATTTAATAACAACATCATTCATACTCTCTCTACATCG
Source organism: Osmia lignaria lignaria (assembly GCF_051020975.1). Lineage (NCBI taxonomy): Eukaryota > Metazoa > Arthropoda > Insecta > Hymenoptera > Megachilidae > Osmia > Osmia lignaria. The sequence goes on from NC_135035.1 coordinate 1,380,183, forward strand.
GATATAATCTGATATACTGATTACTTCCCACAGATCAATGTACATTTAATAGCGATATCATTATTACTATATCTACATTACATCAAATGTAATGTACTGATTTCTTCCCACAGATCAAGATACCTATGTTTAGTGACATCATCATTAGTACTATATCTACATTCGATATAATGTAAGATACTGATTCATTCGAACAGGTCAATGTACATTTAATAAGAATATCATTGGTACTATATCTACATTCGATATAATGTAATATATTGATCCATTCCCACAGATCAATGTACATTTAGTAACAATATCATTAGTACTATATCTACATTCGATATAATGTGATATACTTATTCGTTCCCACAGATCAATGTACATTTAATAACAATATCATTAGTACTATATCTACATTAGATATGTAATGTTCATTTAATAACAATATCATTATTACCAGATCTTCATTAGATATTATGTAATATACAGATTCCTTCCCACAGATCAATGTACATTTATTACCAATATCATTAGTACTATATCTACATTAGTCATGTAATGTTCATTTTATAACAATATCATTATTACCATATCTACATTAGATATTATGTAATATACTGATTCCCTCCCAAAGATCAATGTACATTTAATAACTATTTCGTTATTACCATATCTACATTAGATAATATGTAATATACTGATTCCTTCCCACAGATCAATGTACATTTGATAACAATATCATTAGTACTATATCTACATTCGATATAATGTAATATACTTATTCGCTCACACAGAGCAATGTACATATAATACCAATATCATTCGTCCAATATCTACATTAGATATGTAATGTACATTTAATAACAATATCATTATTACCATATCTACATTAGATATTATGTAATATACGGATTCATTCCCACAGATCAGTGTACATTTAATACCAACATCATTAGTACTATATCTACATTAGATACGTAATGTTCATTTAATAACAATATCATTATTACCATATCTACATTAGATATAATGTAATATACTGATTCCTTCCCACAGATCAATGTACATTTATTAACAATATTATTGGTACTATATCTACATTCGATATAATGTAATATACTGATTCATTCCCACACATCAATGTACATTTAATAGTGATATCATTATTACTATATCTACATTACATCAAATGTGATGTACTGAGTTCTTCCCACAGATCAAGATACCTATGTTTAGTGACAACATCATTAGTACTATATCTACATTCGATATAATGTAATATACTGATTCATTCCCACAGATCAGTGTACATATAATAGGAATATCTCTATTACTATATCTACATCGGTTATAATGAAATATAGTGATTACTTCCCACAGATCAATGTACATTTAATAACAATATCATTAGTACTTTATCTACATTAGATATAATGTAATATACTAATACCTTCCCAGAGATAAATGTACATTTCAATAACAACATCAATCATACTATATCTACATCGGTTATAATGTAATATAGTGATTACTTCCCACAGATCAATGTACATTTAATAACAATATCATTAGGACTATATAAACATTACATATAATGTAATATACTGATTCCTTCCCACAGATAAATGTACATTTTAATAACAATATCATTAGTAGTATATGTACATTCGATATAATGTAATATACTGACTCATTCCCACAGATCAATGTACATTTAATTACAATATCATTATAACTATATCTACATTAGATATAATGTGATATACTGATTCATTCCCACTGATCAATGTACATTATTAACAATATCACTATTACCATATCTACATTAGATATAATGTCATATACTGATTGCTACCCACAGATCAATGTACATTTAATAACAATATCATTAGCACCATTTGTACATTCCATATAATGTGATATACTGATTCATTCCCACAGATCAATGTACATTTAATAACAATATCATTGGTACTATATCTACATTAGATATGTAATGTACATTTAATAACAATATCCGTATTACCATATTTACATTAGATATAATGTAATATACTGACTCCTTCCCACAGATCAATGTACATTTAATGACAACATCATTATTACCATATATACATTAGATATAATGTAATATACTGATTCGTTCCCACAGATCAATGTACATTTAATAACAATATCATAAGTACTATATGTACATTCGATATAATGTAATATATTGATTCATTCCCACAGATCAATGTACATTTAATAACAATATCATTATCACCATATCTACATTAGATATAATGTAATATACTGATTACTACCCACAGATCAGTGTACATTTAACAACAATATCATCAGTACTATATCTACATTCGATATTTAATGTCATATGCAGATACATTCCAACAGATCAATGTACCTACATTTAATACCAATGTCATTATTACGATATCTACATGGGATACAATATAATATACTGATTGCTACCCACAGATCAAAGTACATTTAATAACAACATCATACACACTATATCTACACTGGATATAATGTAATATACTGATTACTTCCCACAGATCAGTGTACATATAATAGGAATATCTCTATTACTATATCTACATCGGTTATAATGAAATATAGTGATTACTTCCCACAGATCATTGTACATTTAATAACAATATCATTAGTACTTTATCTACATTAGATATAATGTAATATACTAATACCTTCCCACAGATAAATGTACATTTTAATAACAACATCAATCATACTATATCTACATCGGTTATGATGTAATATAGTGATTACTTCCCACAGATCAATGTACATTTAATAACAATATCATTAGGACTATATAAACATTACATATAATGTAATATACTGATTCATTCCCACAGATCAATGTACATTTAATAACAATATCATTAGGACTATATAAACATTACATATAATGTAATATACTGATTCATTCCCACAGATCAATGTACATTTAATAACAATATCATTAGTAGTATATGTACATTCGATATAATGTAATATACTGACTCATTCCCACAGATCAATGTACATTTAATTACAATATCATTATAACTATATCTACATTAGATATAATGTGATATACTGATTCATTCCCACTGATCAATGTACATTATTAACAATATCATTATTACCATATCTACATTAGATATAATGTCATATACTGATTGCTACCCACAGATCAATGTACATTTAATAACAATATCATTAGCACGATTTGTACATTCCATATAATGTGATATACTGATTCATTCCCACAGATCAATGTACATTTAATAACAATATCATTGGTACTATATCTACATTAGATATAATGTAATATACTGACACCTTCCCACAGATAAATGTACATTTTAATAACAACATCAATCATACTATATCTACATCGGTTATAACGTAATATACTGCTTCCTTCGCACAGATCAATGTACATGTAAGAACAATACCATTAGTACAATATCTACATTACATATAATGTAATATACTGATTCCTTCTCACAGATCAATGTACATTTAATAACAATATCATTATTACCATATCTACATTAGATATAATGTGATATACTGATTCATTCCCATAGATCAATGTACATTTAATAACAATATCATTAGTACTATACCTACATTAAATATGTAATGTAGATTTAATAACAATATCATTATTACTATATCTACAATAGATATAATGTCCGGTACAGATTCATTCCAACAGATCAATGTACATTTAATCACAATATCATTAGTACTATATCTACATTCGATATAATGTAATCTACTTATTCGTTCCCACAGATCAATGTACATATAATACCAATATCATTAGTACTATATCTACATTAGATATCTACATTAGACATGTAATGTAGAAGTAATAACAATATTATGATTACCATATCTAAATTTCATATAATGTAATATACTGATTCATTCCCACAGATCAAAGTACATTTAATAACAACATCATTCATACTCTCTCTACATCGGATATAATCTGATATACTGATTACTTCCCACAGATCAATGTACATTTAATAGCGATATCATTATTACTATATCTACATTACATCAAATGTAATGTACTGATTTCTTCCCACAGATCAAGATACCTATGTTTAGTGACATCATCATTAGTACTATATCTACATTCGATATAATGTAATATACTGATTCATTCGAACAGGTCAATGTACATTTAATAAGAATATCATTGGTACTATATCTACATTCGATATAATGTAATATATTGATTCATTCCCACAGATCAATGTACATTTAGTAACAATATCATTAGTACTATATCTACATTCGATATAATGTGATATACTTATTCGTTCCCACAGATCAATGTACATTTAATAACAATATCATTAGTACTATATCTACATTAGATATGTAATGTTCATTTAATAACAATATCATTATTACCAGATCTACATTAGATATTATGTAATATACAGATTCCTTCCCACAGATCAATGTACATTTATTACCAATATCATTAGTACTATATCTACATTAGTTATGTAATGTTCATTTTATAACAATATCATTATTACCATATCTACATTAGATATTATGTAATATACTGATTCCCTCCCAAAGATCAATGTACATTTAATAACTATTTCGTTATTACCATATCTACATTAGATATTATGTAATATACTGATTCCTTCCCACAGATCAATGTACATTTGATAACAATATCATTAGTACTATATCTACATTCGATATAATGTAATATACTTATTCGCTCACACCTAGCAATGTACATATAATACCAATATCATTCGTCCAATATCTACATTAGATATGTAATGTACATTTAATAACAATATCATTATTACCATATCTACATTAGATATTATGTAATATACGGATTCATTCCCACAGATCAGTGTACATTTAATACCAACATCATTAGTACTATATCTACATTAGATATGTAATGTTCATTTAATAACAATATCATTATTACCATATCTACATTAGATATAATGTAATATACTGATTCCTTCCCACAGATCAATGTACATTTATTAACAATATCATTGGTACTATATCTACATTCGATATAATGTAATATACTGATTCATTCCCACAGATCAATGTACATTTAATAGTGATATCATTATTACTATATCTACATTACATCAAATGTAATGTACTGATTTCTTCCCACAGATCAAGATACCTATGTTTAGTGACAACATCATTAGTACTATATCTACATTCGATATAATGTAATATACTGATTCATTCCCACAGATCAATGTACATTTAATAACAATATCATTAGTACTATATCTACATTAGATATGTAATGTTCATTTAATAACAATATCATTATTACCATATCTTCATTACATATTATGTAATATACTGATTCCTTCCCACAGATCAATGTACATTTAATCACAATATCATTATTACTATATCTACAGTAGATATATTGTCATATTCAGATTCATTCCCACAGATCGAAGTACATTTATTCACAATATCATTATACTATATCTACATTAGATATGTAATGTACATTTAATAGCAATATCATTATTACCATATCTACATTGGATATTATGTAATATACTGATTCCTTCCCACAGATCAATGTACATTTGATGGCAATATCATTAGTACTATATCCACATTCGATATAATGTAATATACTTATTCGCTCCCACAGATCAATGTACATATAATACCAATATCATTAATCCAATTTCTACATTAGATATGCAATGTACATTTAATAACAATATCATTATTACCATATCTACATTAGATATAATGTAATATACTGATTCATTCCCACAGATCAGTGTACACTTAATACCAATATCATTAGTACTATATCTACATTCGATATAATGTAATATACTGATTCATTCCGACAGATTAATGTACATTTAATAACAATATCATTATTACTATATCTACAATAGATATGTAATGTTCATTTAATAACAATATCATTATTACCATATCTACATTAGATATAATGTAATATACTGATTCATTCCCATAGATCAATGTACATTTAATAACAATATCAGTAGTACTATACCTACATTAAATATGTAATGTAGATTTAGTAACAATATCATTATTACTATATCTACAATAGATATAATGTCCTGTACAGATTCATTCCAACTGATCAATGTACATTTAATCACAATATCATTAGTACTATATCTACATTCGATATAATGTAATCTACTTATTCGTTCCCACAGATCAATGTACATATAATACCAATATCATTAGTACTATATCTACATTAGATATCTACATTAGATATGTAATGTAGAATTAATAACAATATTATGATTACCATATCTAAATTTCATATAATGTAATATACTGATTCATTCCCACAGATCAAAGTACATTTAATCACAATATCATTAGTACTATATCTACATTAGATATGTAATGTTCATTTAATATCATTATTACCATATCTACATTAGATATTATGTAATATACTCATTCCTTCCCACAGATCAATGTACATTTAATAACAATATCATTAGTACTATATCTGCATTAGATATGTAATGTACATTTAATACCAATATTATTAGTAGTATATCTACATTAGATATGTAATGTACGTTTAATAACAATATCATTATTACCATATCCACATTAGATATAAGGTAATCTACTGATTACTACACACAGATCAGTGTACAATTAATAACAATGTCATTAGTACTACATCTACATTCGATATTATTTAATATACTGATTTATTCCCACAGATCATTGTACATTTAATACCAATATCATTAGTACTATATCTACATTAGATATGTAATGTACAATTAATAACAATATTATTATTACCATATCTACATTAGATATAATGTAATATACTGATTCCTTCCCACAGATCAATGTACATTTAATAACAACATCATACACACTATATCTACACTGGATATAATGTAGTATACTGATTACTTCCCACAGATCAGTGTACATATAATAGGAATATCTCTATTACTATATCTACATCGGTTATAATGAAATATAGTGATTACTTCCCACAGATTTAATAACAATATCATTAGTACTTTATCTACATTAGATATAATGTAATATACTAATACCTTCCCACAGATAAATGTACATTTTAATAACAACATCAATCATACTATATCTACATCGGTTATAATGTAATATAGTGATTACTTCCCACAGATCAATGTACATTTAATAACAATATCATTAGGACTATATAAACATTACATATAATGTAATATACTGATTCCTTCCCACAGATAAATGTACATTTTAATAACAATATCATTAGTAGTATATGTACATTCGATATAATGTAATATACTGACTCATTCCCACAGATCAATGTACATTTAATTACAATATCATTATAACTATATCTACATTAGATATAATGTGATATACTGATTCATTCCCACTGATCAATGTACATTATTAACAATATCATTATTACCATATCTACATTAGATATAATGTCATATACTGATTGCTACCCACAGATCAATGTACATTTAATAACAATATCATTAGCACCATTTGTACATTCCATATAATGTGATATACTGATTCATTCCCACAGATCAATGTACATTTAATAACAATATCATTGGTACTATATCTACATTAGATATGTAATGTACATTTAATAACAATATCATTAGTACTATATCTACATTAGATATAATGTAATATACTGACACCTTCCCACAGATAAATGTACATTTTAATAACAACATCAATCATACTATATCTACATCGGTTATAACGTAATATACTGCTTCCTTCGCACAGATCAATGTACATGTAAGAACAATATCATTAGTACAATATCTACATTACATATAATGTAATATACTGATTCCTTCTCACAGATCAATGTACATTTAATAACAATATCATTATTACCATATCTACATTAGATATAATGTAATATACTGATTCATTCCCACAGATCAATGTACATTTAATAACAACATCATTCATACTATATCTACACTGGATATAATGTAATATACTGATTACTTCCCACAGATCAGTGTACATATAATAGGAATATCTCTATTACTACATCTACATCGGTTATAATGAAATATAGTGATTACTTCCCACAGATCAATGTACATTTAATACCAATGTCATTATTACGATATCTACATGGGATACAATATAATATACTGATTGCTACCCACAGATCAAAGTACATTTAATAACAATATCATTAGCACTATATCTACATTCGATATATTGTAATATACTGATTCATTCCCACAGATCAATGTACATTTAATAACAATATCATTATCACTATGTCTACATTAGATATAATGTCATTTATACATTCATTCCCACAGAACAATGTACATTTAATAACAATATCATTAGCACTATATCTACATGCGATATAATGTAATATACTGATTCATTCCCACAGATCAATGTACATTTAATCACAATATCATTATTACCATAACTACATTAGATATAATGTAATATATTGATTCCTTCCGACAGATCAATGAACATTTAATAACAATATCATTGGTACTATATCTACATTCGATATGTAATGTACATTTAATAACAATATCCGTATTACCATATTTACATTAGATATAATGTAATATACTGATTCATTCCCACAGATCAATGTACATTTAATAACAATATCATTAGTAGTATATGTACATTCGATATAATGTAATATACTGACTCATTCCCACAGATCAATGTACATTTAATTACAATATCATTATAACTATATCTACATTAGATATAATGTGATATACTGATTCATTCCCACTGATCAATGTACATTATTAACAATATCATTATTACCATATCTACATTAGATATAATGTCATATACTGATTGCTACCCACAGATCAATGTACATTTAATAACAATATCATTAGCACCATTTGTACATTCCATATAATGTGATATACTGATTCATTCCCACAGATCAATGTACATTTAATAACAATATCATTGGTACTATATCTACATTAGATATGTAATGTACATTTAATAACAATATCATTAGTACTATATCTACATTAGATATAATGTAATATACTGACACCTTCCCACAGATAAATGTACATTTTAATAACAACATCAATCATACTATATCTACATCGGTTATAACGTAATATACTGCTCCCTTCGCACAGATCAATGTACATGTAAGAACAATATCATTAGTACAATATCTACATTACATATAATGTAATATACTGATTCCTTCTCACAGATCAATGTACATTTAATAACAATATCATTATTACCATATCTACATTAGATATAATGTAATATACTGATTCATTCCCATAGATCAATGTACATTTAATAACAATACCATTAGTACTATACCTACATTAAATATGTAATGTAGATTTAATAACAATATCATTATTACTATATCTACAATAGATATAATGTCCGGTACAGATTCATTCCAACAGATCAATGTACATTTAATCACAATATCATTAGTACTATATCTACATTCGATATAATGTGATATACTTATTCGTTCCCACAGATCAATGTACATTTAATAACAATATCATTAGTACTATATCTACATTAGATATGTAATGTTCATTTAATAACAATATCATTATTACCAGATCTACATTAGATATTATGTAATATACAGATTCCTTCCCACAGATCAATGTACATTTATTACCAATATCATTAGTACTATATCTACATTAGTTATGTAATGTTCATTTTATAACAATATCATTATTACCATATCTACATTAGATATTATGTAATATACTGATTCCCTCCCAAAGATCAATGTACATTTAATAACTATTTCGTTATTACCATATCTACATTAGATAATATGTAATATACTGATTCCTTCCCACAGATCAATGTACATTTGATAACAATATCATTAGTACTATATCTACATTCGATATAATGTAATATACTTATTCGCTCACACAGAGCAATGTACATATAATACCAATATCATTCGTCCAATATCTACATTAGATATGTAATGTACATTTAATAACAATATCATTATTACCATATCTACATTAGATATTATGTAATATACGGATTCATTCCCACAGATCAGTGTACATTTAATACCAACATCATTAGTACTATATCTACATTAGATATCTAATGTTCATTTAATAACAATATCATTATTACCATATCTACATTAGATATAATGTAATATACTGATTCCTTCCCACAGATCAATGTACATTTATTAACAATATCATTGGTACTATATCTACATTCGATATAATGTAATATACTGATTCATTCCCACAGATCAATGTACATTTAATAGTGATATCATTATTACTATATCTACATTACATCAAATGTGATGTACTGATTTCTTCCCACAGATCAAGATACCTATGTTTAGTGACAACATCATTAGTACTATATCTACATTCGATATAATGTAATATACTGATTCATTCCCACAGATCAGTGTACATATAATAGGAATATCTCTATTACTATATCTACATCGGTTATAATGAAATATAGTGATTACTTCCCACAGATCAATGTACATTTAATAACAATATCATTAGTACTTTATCTACATTAGATATAATGTAATATACTAATACCTTCCCAGAGATAAATGTACATTTCAATAACAACATCAATCATACTATATCTACATCGGTTATAATGTAATATAGTGATTACTTCCCACAGATCAATGTACATTTAATAACAATATCATTAGGACTATATAAACATTACATATAATGTAATATACTGATTCCTTCCCACAGATAAATGTACATTTTAATAACAATATCATTAGTAGTATATGTACATTCGATATAATGTAATATACTGACTCATTCCCACAGATCAATGTACATTTAATTACAATATCATTATAACTATATCTACATTAGATATAATGTGATATACTGATTCATTCCCACTGATCAATGTACATTATTAACAATATCATTATTACCATATCTACATTAGATATAATGTCATATACTGATTGCTACCCACAGATCAATGTACATTTAATAACAATATCATTAGCACCATTTGTACATTCCATATAATGTGATATACTGATTCATTCCCACAGATCAATGTACATTTCATAACAATATCATTGGTACTATATCTACATTAGATATGTAATGTACATTTAATACCAATATTATTAGTACTATATCTACATTAGATATAATGTAATATACTGACACCTTCCCACAGATAAATGTACATTTTAATAACAACATCAATCATACTATATCTACATCGGTTATAACGTAATATACTGCTTCCTTCGCACAGATCAATGTACATGTAAGAACAATATCATTAGTACAATATCTACATTACATATAATGTAATATACTGATTCCTTCTCACAGATCAATGTACATTTAATAACAATATCATTATTACCATATCTACATTAGATATAATGTAATATACTGATTCATTCCCACAGATCAATGTACATTTAATAACAACATCATTCATACTATATCTACACTGGATATAATGTAATATACTGATTACTTCCCACAGATCAGTGTACATATAATAGGAATATCTCTATTACTACATCTACATCGGTTATAATGAAATATAGTGATTACTTCCCACAGATCAATGTACATTTAATACCAATGTCATTATTACGATATCTACATGGGATACAATATAATATACTGATTGCTACCCACAGATCAAAGTACATTTAATAACAATATCATTAGCACTATATCTACATTCGATATATTGTAATATACTGATTCATTCCCACAGATCAATGTACATTTAATAACAATATCATTATCACTATGTCTACATTAGATATAATGTCATTTATACATTCATTCCCACAGAACAATGTACATTTAATAACAATATCATTAGCACTATATCTACATGCGATATAATGTAATATACTGATTCATTCCCACAGATCAATGTACATTTAATCACAATATCATTATTACCATAACTACATTAGATATAATGTAATATATTGATTCCTTCCGACAGATCAATGAACATTTAATAACAATATCATTGGTACTATATCTACATTCGATATGTAATGTACATTTAATAACAATATCCGTATTACCATATTTACATTAGATATAATGTAATATACTGATTCATTCCCACAGATCAATGTACATTTAATAACAACATCATACACACTATATCTACACTGGATATAATGTAATATACTGATTACTTCCCACAGATCAGTGTACATATAATAGGAATATCTCTATTACTATATCTACATCGGTTATAATAAAATATAGTGATTACTTCCCACAGATCAATGTACATTTAATAACAATATCATTAGTACTTTATCTACATTAGATATAATGTAATATACTAATACCTTCCCACAGATAAATGTACATTTTAATAACAACATCAATCATACTATATCTACATCGGTTATAATGTAATATAGTGATTACTTCCCACAGATCGTTGTACATTTAATAACAATATCATTAGGACTATATAAACATTACATATAATGTAATATACTGATTCCTTCCCACAGATAAATGTACATTTTAATAACAACATCAATCATACTATATCCACATCGATTATAACGTAATATACTGATTCCTTCGCACAGATCAATGTACATGTAAGAACAATATCATTAGTACAATATCTACATTACATATAATGTAATATACTGATTCCTTCTAACAGATCAATGTACATTTAATAACAATATCAATCATACTATATCTACATCAGTTATAATGTAATATAGTGATTACTTCCCACAGAACAATGTACATTTAATAACAATATCATTAGGACTATATAAACATTACATATAATGTAATATACTGATTCTTTCCCACAGATCAATGTACATTTAATAACAATATCATTAGGACTATATAAACATTACATATAATGTAATATACTGATTCATTCCCTCAGATCAATGTACATTTAATGACAACATCATTCATACTATATCTACACTGGATATAATGTAATATACTGATTACTTCCCACAGATCAGTGTACATATAATAGGAATATCTCTATTACTATATCTACATCGGTTATAATGAAATATAGTGATTACTTCCACATATCAATGTACATTTAATAAAAATATCATTAGTACTTTATCTACATTAGATATAATGTAATATACTAATACCTTCCCACAGATAAATGTACATTTTAATAACAACATCAATCATACTATATCAACATCGGTTATAATGTAATATAGTGATTACTTCCCACAGATCAATGTACATTTAATAACAATATCATTAGGACTATATAAACATTACATATAATGTAATATACTGATTCTTTTCCACAGATCAATGTACATTTAATAACAATATCATTAGTAGTATATGTACATTCGATATAATGTAATATACTGACTCATTCCCACAGATCAATGTACATTTAATTACAATATCATTATAACTATATCTACATTAGATATAATGTGATATACTGATTCATTCCCACTGATCAATGTACATTATTAACAATATCATTATTACCATATCTACATTAGATATAATGTCATATACTGATTGCTACCCACAGATCAATGTACATTTAATAACAATATCATTAGCACCATTTGTACATTCCATATAATGTGATATACTGATTCATTCCCACAGATCAATGTACATTTAATAACAATATCATTGGTACTATATCTACATTAGATATGTAATGTACATTTAATAACAATATCATTAGTACTATATCTACATTAGATATAATGTAATATACTGACACCTTCCCACAGATAAATGTACATTTTAATAACAACATCAATCATACTATATCTACATCGGTTATAACGTAATATACTGCTCCCTTCGCACAGATCAATGTACATGTAAGAACAATATCATTAGTACAATATCTACATTACATATAATGTAATATACTGATTCCTTCTCACAGATCAATGTACATTTAATAACAATATCATTATTACCATATCTACATTAGATATAATGTAATATACTGATTCATTCCCATAGATCAATGTACATTTAATAACAATATCATTAGTACTATACCTACATTAAATATGTAATGTAGATTTAATAACAATATCATTATTACTATATCTACAATAGATATAATGTCCGGTACAGATTCATTCCAACAGATCAATGTACATTTAATCACAATATCATTAGTACTATATCTACATTCGATATAATGTGATATACTTATTCGTTCCCACAGATCAATGTACATTTAATAACAATATCATTAGTACTATATCTACATTAGATATGTAATGTTCATTTAATAACAATATCATTATTACCAGATCTACATTAGATATTATGTAATATACAGATTCCTTCCCACAGATCAATGTACATTTATTACCAATATCATTAGTACTATATCTACATTAGTTATGTAATGTTCATTTTATAACAATATCATTATTACCATATCTACATTAGATATTATGTAATACACTGATTCCCTCCCAAAGATCAATGTACATTTAATAACTATTTCGTTATTACCATATCTACATTAGATAATATGTAATATACTGATTCCTTCCCACAGATCAATGTACATTTGATAACAATATCATTAGTACTATATCTACATTCGATATAATGTAATATACTTATTCGCTCACACAGAGCAATGTACATATAATACCAATATCATTCGTCCAATATCTACATTAGATATGTAATGTACATTTAATAACAATATCATTATTACCATATCTACATTAGATATTATGTAATATACGGATTCATTCCCACAGATCAGTGTACATTTAATACCAACATCATTAGTACTATATCTACATTAGATATGTAATGTTCATTTAATAACAATATCATTATTACCATATCTACATTAGATATAATGTAATATACTGATTCCTTCCCACAGATCAATGTACATTTATTAACAATATCATTGGTACTATATCTACATTCGATATAATGTAATATACTGATTCATTCCCACAGATCAATGTACATTTAATAGTGATATCATTATTACTATATCTACATTACATCAAATGTGATGTACTGATTTCTTCCCACAGATCAAGATACCTATGTTTAGTGACAACATCATTAGTACTATATCTACATTCGATATAATGTAATATACTGATTCATTCCCACAGATCAGTGTACATATAATAGGAATATCTCTATTACTATATCTACATCGGTTATAATGAAATATAGTGATTACTTCCCACAGATCAATGTACATTTAATAACAATATCATTAGTACAATATCTACATTACATATAATGTAATATACTGATTCCTTCTCACAGATCAATGTACATTTAATAACAATATCATTATTACCATATCTACATTAGATATAATGTAATATACTGATTCATTCCCACAGATCAATGTACATTTAATAACAACATCATTCATACTATATCTACACTGGATATAATGTAATATACTGATTACTTCCCACAGATCAGTGTACATATAATAGGAATATCTCTATTACTACATCTACATCGGTTATAATGAAATATAGTGATTACTTCCCACAGATCAATGTACATTTAATACCAATGTCATTATTACGATATCTACATGGGATACAATATAATATACTGATTGCTACCCACAGATCAAAGTACATTTAATAACAATATCATTAGCACTATATCTACATTCGATATATTGTAATATACTGATTCATTCCCACAGATCAATGTACATTTAATAACAATATCATTATCACTATGTCTACATTAGATATAATGTCATTTATACATTCATTCCCACAGAACAATGTACATTTAATAACAATATCATTAGCACTATATCTACATGCGATATAATGTAATATACTGATTCATTCCCACAGATCAATGTACATTTAATCACAATATCATTATTACCATAACTACATTAGATATAATGTAATATATTGATTCCTTCCGACAGATCAATGAACATTTAATAACAATATCATTGGTACTATATCTACATTCGATATGTAATGTACATTTAATAACAATATCCGTATTACCATATTTACATTAGATATAATGTAATATACTGATTCATTCCCACAGATCAATGTACATTTAATAACAACATCATACACACTATATCTACACTGGATATAATGTAATATACTGATTACTTCCCACAGATCAGTGTACATATAATAGGAATATCTCTATTACTATATCTACATCGGTTATAATAAAATATAGTGATTACTTCCCACAGATCAATGTACATTTAATAACAATATCATTAGTACTTTATCTACATTAGATATAATGTAATATACTAATACCTTCCCACAGATAAATGTACATTTTAATAACAACATCAATCATACTATATCTACTTCGGTTATAATGTAATATAGTGATTACTTCCCACAGATCGTTGTACATTTAATAACAATATCATTAGGACTATATAAACATTACATATAATGTAATATACTGATTCCTTCCCACAGATAAATGTACATTTTAATAACAACATCAATCATACTATATCCACATCGATTATAACGTAATATACTGATTCCTTCGCACAGATCAATGTACATGTAAGAACAATATCATTAGTACAATATCTACATTACATATAATGTAATATACTGATTCCTTCTAACAGATCAATGTACATTTAATAACAATATCAATCATACTATATCTACATCAGTTATAATGTAATATAGTGATTACTTCCCACAGAACAATGTACATTTAATAACAATATCATTAGGACTATATAAACATTACATATAATGTAATATACTGATTCTTTCCCACAGATCAATGTACATTTAATAACAATATCATTAGGACTATATAAACATTACATATAATGTAATATACTGATTCATTCCCTCAGATCAATGTACATTTAATGACAACATCATTCATACTATATCTACACTGGATATAATGTAATATACTGATTACTTCCCACAGATCAGTGTACATATAATAGGAATATCTCTATTACTATATCTACATCGGTTATAATGAAATATAGTGATTACTTCCACATATCAATGTACATTTAATAAAAATATCATTAGTACTTTATCTACATTAGATATAATGTAATATACTAATACCTTCCCACAGATAAATGTACATTTTAATAACAACATCAATCATACTATATCAACATCGGTTATAATGTAATATAGTGATTACTTCCCACAGATCAATGTACATTTAATAACAATATCATTAGGACTATATAAACATTACATATAATGTAATATACTGATTCTTTCCCACAGATCAATGTACATTTAATAACAATATCATTAGTAGTATATGTACATTCGATATAATGTAATATACTGACTCATTCCCACAGATCAATGTACATTTAATTACAATATCATTATAACTATATCTACATTAGATATAATGTGATATACTGATTCATTCCCACTGATCAATGTACATTATTAACAATATCATTATTACCATATCTACATTAGATATAATGTCATATACTGATTGCTACCCACAGATCAATGTACATTTAATAACAATATCATTAGCACCATTTGTACATTCCATATAATGTGATATACTGATTCATTCCCACAGATCAATGTACATTTAATAACAATATCATTGGTACTATATCTACATTAGATATGTAATGTACATTTAATAACAATATCATTAGTACTATATCTACATTAGATATAATGTAATATACTGACACCTTCCCACAGATAAATGTACATTTTAATAACAACATCAATCATACTATATCTACATCGGTTATAACGTAATATACTGCTCCCTTCGCACAGATCAATGTACATGTAAGAACAATATCATTAGTACAATATCTACATTACATATAATGTAATATACTGATTCCTTCTCACAGATCAATGTACATTTAATAACAATATCATTATTACCATATCTACATTAGATATAATGTAATATACTGATTCATTCCCATAGATCAATGTACATTTAATAACAATATCATTAGTACTATACCTACATTAAATATGTAATGTAGATTTAATAACAATATCATTATTACTATATCTACAATAGATATAATGTCCGGTACAGATTCATTCCAACAGATCAATGTACATTTAATCACAATATCATTAGTACTATATCTACATTCGATATAATGTGATATACTTATTCGTTCCCACAGATCAATGTACATTTAATAACAATATCATTAGTACTATATCTACATTAGATATGTAATGTTCATTTAATAACAATATCATTATTACCAGATCTACATTAGATATTATGTAATATACAGATTCCTTCCCACAGATCAATGTACATTTATTACCAATATCATTAGTACTATATCTACATTAGTTATGTAATGTTCATTTTATAACAATATCATTATTACCATATCTACATTAGATATTATGTAATACACTGATTCCCTCCCAAAGATCAATGTACATTTAATAACTATTTCGTTATTACCATATCTACATTAGATAATATGTAATATACTGATTCCTTCCCACAGATCAATGTACATTTGATAACAATATCATTAGTACTATATCTACATTCGATATAATGTAATATACTTATTCGCTCACACAGAGCAATGTACATATAATACCAATATCATTCGTCCAATATCTACATTAGATATGTAATGTACATTTAATAACAATATCATTATTACCATATCTACATTAGATATTATGTAATATACGGATTCATTCCCACAGATCAGTGTACATTTAATACCAACATCATTAGTACTATATCTACATTAGATATGTAATGTTCATTTAATAACAATATCATTATTACCATATCTACATTAGATATAATGTAATATACTGATTCCTTCCCACAGATCAATGTACATTTATTAACAATATCATTGGTACTATATCTACATTCGATATAATGTAATATACTGATTCATTCCCACAGATCAATGTACATTTAATAGTGATATCATTATTACTATATCTACATTACATCAAATGTGATGTACTGATTTCTTCCCACAGATCAAGATACCTATGTTTAGTGACAACATCATTAGTACTATATCTACATTCGATATAATGTAATATACTGATTCATTCCCACAGATCAGTGTACATATAATAGGAATATCTCTATTACTATATCTACATCGGTTATAATGAAATATAGTGATTACTTCCCACAGATCAATGTACATTTAATAACAATATCATTAGTACAATATCTACATTACATATAATGTAATATACTGATTCCTTCTCACAGATCAATGTACATTTAATAACAATATCATTATTACCATATCTACATTAGATATAATGTAATATACTGATTCATTCCCACAGATCAATGTACATTTAATAACAACATCATTCATACTATATCTACACTGGATATAATGTAATATACTGATTACTTCCCACAGATCAGTGTACATATAATAGGAATATCTCTATTACTACATCTACATCGGTTATAATGAAATATAGTGATTACTTCCCACAGATCAATGTACATTTAATACCAATGTCATTATTACGATATCTACATGGGATACAATATAATATACTGATTGCTACCCACAGATCAAAGTACATTTAATAACAATATCATTAGCACTATATCTACATTCGATATATTGTAATATACTGATTCATTCCCACAGATCAATGTACATTTAATAACAATATCATTATCACTATGTCTACATTAGATATAATGTCATTTATACATTCATTCCCACAGAACAATGTACATTTAATAACAATATCATTAGCACTATATCTACATGCGATATAATGTAATATACTGATTCATTCCCACAGATCAATGTACATTTAATCACAATATCATTATTACCATAACTACATTAGATATAATGTAATATATTGATTCCTTCCGACAGATCAATGAACATTTAATAACAATATCATTGGTACTATATCTACATTCGATATGTAATGTACATTTAATAACAATATCCGTATTACCATATTTACATTAGATATAATGTAATATACTGATTCATTCCCACAGATCAATGTACATTTAATAACAACATCAATCATACTATATCCACATCGATTATAACGTAATATACTGATTCCTTCGCACAGATCAATGTACATGTAAGAACAATATCATTAGTACAATATCTACATTACATATAATGTAATATACTGATTCCTTCTAACAGATCAATGTACATTTAATAACAATATCAATCATACTATATCTACATCAGTTATAATGTAATATAGTGATTCTTCCCACAGAACAATGTACATTTAATTACAATATCATTATAACTATATCTACATTAGATATAATGTGATATACTGATTCATTCCCACTGATCAATGTACATTATTAACAATATCATTATTACCATATCTACATTAGATATAATGTCATATACTGATTGCTACCCACAGATCAATGTACATTTAATAACAATATCATTAGTACTATATCTACATTAGATATGTAATGATCATTTAAAAACAATATCATTATTACCATATCTACATTAGATATGTAATGTACATTTAATACCAATATTATTAGTAGTATATCTACATTAGATATGTAATGTACATTTAATAACAGTATTATTATTATCATATCTACATTAGATATAATGTAATATACTGATTCATTCCCACAGACCAATGTACATTTAATCACAATATCATTAGTACTATTCCTACATTAGATATGTAATGTAGATTTAATAACAATATCATTATTACCATATCTACATTAGATATAATGCCATATACTGATTCCTTTCCACACATCAATGTAGATTTAATAACAATATCATTATTGCTATATCTACAGTAGATATAATGTCATATACAGATTCATTCCCACAGATCAATGTACATTTAATAACAGTATCATTAGTACCATATCTACATTAGATATGTAATGTACATTTAATACCAATATCATTAGTAGTATATCTACATTAGATATGTAATGTACATTTAATAACAATATCATTATTACCATATCCACATTAGATATAAGGTAATCTACTGATTACTACACACAGATCAATGTACAATTAATAACAATGTCATTAGTACTACATCTACATTCGATATTATTTAATATACTGATTCATTCCCACAGATGATTGTACATTTAATAACAATACCATTAGTACTATATCTACATTAGATATAATGACATATACAGATTCATTCCCACAGATCAATGTACATTTAATAAGAATATCATTATTACCATATCTACATTAGATAGTATGTAATATACTGATTCCTTCACACAGATCAATGTACATTTAATAACAATATCATTAGTACTATATCTACATTCGATATAATGTAACATACTGATTCATTCCCACAGATCAGTGTACATTTAATTCCAATATCATTAGTATTATATCCACATTAGATATGTAATGTTCATTTAATGACAATATCATTATTACTATATCTACAATCGAGCAAGGTTCCATCCCCTGTTCGGGGGTGGAACCTCCAAACGCTCCAGAAGGAGGTCTTCGAAGAGGCCCTCCAAGTCGGGATGCAGAACATTTTGCAGCCCGACGGAGGGCCGTGGACCCGGCTATCGCTGGAGCGGTTCGTCGACGCAAACATGGACGCCATCCATAAAGCGTGCGACGCGTCGTTGAGCCGCGGAAAGCCACGCAGTGCCAGACGGCCTGCCTACTGGTGGTCGAGCGATATCGCCGACCTCCGGAGGTACTGCCATCGTCTGCGGAGAGCAGCCCAGCGTGCGAGGCGCACCACCGACGGAGAGGCCCTGTGGGAATCCTACAGGGCCAAGCGCCGCGAGTTCCGCCACGCTATTCGTGTGAACCAGCGGCGCTGCTGGGAGGACCTTCGAGAGGAGGTCAACCGAGATCCGTGGGGTCTAGGGTACCGTATTGTGCGTCGCAAGATCGGTGCCCAAAACGGTCCCGCGGTGTTACCCGCAGACGAGGCATCGGCGATCGTGGACGCCCTCTTTCCGGACCACCCGCCAAGAGTGCGACAGCCAACTGGGCTGCAGGTGGAGGAGTTCCCCCCCTTCACCATGCAGGAGATGCAAGATGCAGCTCGGACCTTCGGCAACAGGAAAGCCCCGGGCCCAGACGGCATCCCAGCAGAGGTCGTGAAGCTGGCAGTTCAGCTTCAACCACGACCGATGCTGGAAATGCTAAACGCATGTCTGGGGTCCGGCATTTGGCCGACCCGATGGAAAGTGCAGCGCCTTGCGCTAATCAACAAGGGGAAGGGGCAGCTAACCGGTCCGTCCGCATACCGCCCTATATGTATGCTGGACACGGCCGGTAAGCTGCTGGAAAAAATGATCAGGCCCCGCCTCCTAGAAGCTTTCCGGGAAGCGGGCGATCTATCGGATCGGCAATACGGCTTTAGACGCGGAAGGTCCACAGTTGACGCCGTACGGGTGGTTCTGGATGCCGCCGATAAGGCGGAGTCCGGCAACCGGCATAGCTGGCATGTCGTCCTCGTAGCCACGTTCGACGTCAGGAACGCCTTCTACTCGGCGAGTTGGGCGGGGATACTCGCGGCCCTGAAGAACAGCTTCCAGGTGCCGGAATATCTCCTCCGTATGATGGAGAATTACTTCTCCGACCGTGTCTTGGTCTACGACACGGTCGAGGGGAGACGGAGGAGAAAAGTCTCTGCAGGAGTGGCCCAGGGGTCCATCTTAGGACCGGACTTCTGGAACGCGTTCTACGACGCCATCCTGCGGATCGAGTATCCCAGTCAGGCGTTCCTGGTGGGCTACGCGGACGACATAGCGGTAGTTATTGTCGCCTGCGACACGGAGTGCGCACAGTTCGGCCTTAATCAGGTCATGAGGCGGATCGAGAGGTGGATGAATGACGCGGGTCTTCGGTTAGCTACGGAGAAGACCGAGCTCGTCGTCCTGTCAAGGCGAAGGATCCCAACAGCGATACCTTTCAAGGTGGGGATCCACACCATCATCGCCAAGTCCGCCGTTAGGTACCTGGGGGTCCTGCTTGACAGCAAGCGGACCTTCTGGGCACAGATACGGCAGGCGGCCGACAGGGCGGCAGCAACCGCGTCGTCCCTCGCCCGCCTCATGGCGAACATCGGAGGCCCAAGGCCGGCGAAGCGGAGGCTGCTCATGACCTCCGTAGAGTCCGTCCTGCTGTACGGCGCGGAGATCTGGGCTGGAGCCCTCCGCTTCGGAAAGTACCGTCGGAGATTAACGGCGGTTCAAAGGAGGTGCGCGCTTCGGGTAGCCTGTTCCTACAGAACTGTCGCGGAGCCAGCTGTGTTGGTGATAGCTGGAATGTTGCCCATAGACCTGCTTGCCCACGAGCGCAAGCAGGTTTATGAGGCGAAGAGGAGCGGCCAGGACACGGCCGACGCGAAGAGGGTGGCTCGAGAGGCCACCCTGCATCGCTGGCAGCAGCGTTGGACTGAACAGGCACGGGGACGCTGGACGGCTAGGCTAATTCCAAG
This sequence comes from Osmia lignaria lignaria, assembly GCF_051020975.1. Classification (NCBI taxonomy): domain Eukaryota; kingdom Metazoa; phylum Arthropoda; class Insecta; order Hymenoptera; family Megachilidae; genus Osmia; species Osmia lignaria. The sequence continues at coordinate 1,403,785 of NC_135035.1, forward strand.
CATCGCCCCCTGGTTAAATAGGACGCACGGCGAGGTGGACTACTACCTTACCCAATTCCTGAGCGGGCACGGATATTTCCGTGCGTATCTGTTTAGGATGGGTAAGGCCACCTCGCCAGTGTGCGATTATGGCTGCCAGGATGCAGGGGATAGTGCCCAGCACACCCTCTTCCAATGCGGACGCTGGGCGGCCGAGAGGAATGCCCTCCAACAGGGGGTTGGCCCCGTCACCCCCGACAACATCGTGGGGGTGATGCTGCAGACATTGCAGACCTGGAGCGCCGTTGCCAATTATGTGCGACGGTTGCTCCAGCAGAAGAAGCAGGAGGAAAGTCGGTGGAATCCCCTTAACCCAGTGTAGGCGATGCCACCGACAAGTTGAAGTAGCTCCTCACGGGCCACCTTCTGTTGTGAGGACATTCGAAGTGCAGCGGGTATGAACACACGCAGCAGGCGACTCCCCCCCGAAGTAATGTGATGAACAGTTCCGGGGGGGACTAAAGTCCCATAAAGGGTTTGCGGTTTTTTAGTGGGTAGGAATCCCACATACCCCGGGGCACGTGGTCCGACCCGGGGATCTTGAAGACCGGAAGATTTTTCCGCAGCTTTCCTTCACCAAAACAAAAAAAAAAAAAAAAACTATATCTACAATAGATATAATGTAATATACTGATTCATTCTCACAGATCAGTGTACATTTAATACCAATATCATTAGTACTATATCTACATTAGATATGTAATGCACATTTAATACCAATATCATTATTACCATATCTACAGTAGATATAATGTTATATACTGATTCCTTCCCACAGATCAATGTACATATAATACCAATATCATTAGTACTATATCTACATTAGATATGTAATGTACATTTAATACCAATATCATTAGTAGTATATCTACATTAGATATGTAATGTACATTTAATAACAATATCATTATTACCACATCCACATTAGATATAAGGTCCTGTACAGATTCATTCCAACAGATCAATGTACATTTAATCACAATATCATTAGTACTATATTCACATCACATATAATGTAATATACTGATTCCTTCCCACAGATCAATGTACATTTAATAACAACATTATTCATACTATATCTACACTAGGTATAATGTAACATAGTGATTACATCCCACAGATCAATGTACATTTAATAACAACATCATTCATACTATAACTACATTGGATATAATGTAATATACTGATCCCTTCCCACAGATCAAGGTATCTACATTTAATAACAATATCATTATTACTATATCTACATTAGATATAATGTAATATACTGATCCCTGCCCACAGGTCAATGTACATTTAATAACAACATCGTTCATACTATATCCACATTAGGTATAATGTAATATAGTGATTGCGTCCCACAGATCAATGTAACTACATTTAATAACAATATCCTTAGTACTATATCCACATTACACATAATGTAATATACTGATCCCTTCCCACAGGTCAATGTACATATAATAGCATTATCGTTATTACTATATCTACATTAGGTATAATGTAATGTATCAACTACATCCTACAGATCATTGTACATTTAATAACATCATTCATGCTATAGCTAAATTGGATATAATGTAATATACTGATCCTTTCCCACAGATCAAGGTAGCTACATTTAATAACATTATCATTAATACTATATCTACATGAGATATAATGTTACATACTAATCCCTGCCCACAGTTCAATGTACCTATACTTAATAACAATATCATTAGTACTATATCCACATCATATATAATGTAATATACCGATTCCTTCCCACAGATCAACGTAGATTTAATAACACCATCATTCATGTTATAGCTAAATTGGATATAATGTAATATACTGATCCCTTCTCACAGATCAAGGTATCTACACTTAATAACAATATCATTATTACTATATCTACACTAGATATAATGCTATGTACGGATTCCTTCCCACAGATCAATGTACATTTAATAACAACATCATTCATACTATATCTGCATTGGATATAATGTAATATACTGATCCCTTCCCACAGGTCAATGCACATACAATAGCAAAATCGTTATTGCTATATCTACATTAGGTATAATGTAATGTATTTACTTCATCCTACAAATCATTGTACATTTAATAACATCATTCATGCTATAGCTAAATTGGATATAATGTAATATACTCACCCCTTCCCACAGATCAAGGTACCTACATTTAATAACAATATCATTATTACTATATCTACATTAGATATAAAGTAATATACTGATCCCTGCCCACAGTTCAATGTACCTATATTTAATAATAATATCATTAGTACTATATCCACATCATATATAATGTAATATACTGATTCCTTCCCACAGATCAATGTACATTAACAACAACATCATTCATGCTATAGCTAAATTGGATATAATGTAATATACTGATCCCTGCCCACAGATCAATGTACCTACATTTAATAACAATATCATTAGTACTATATCTACATTAGATATAATGTAATATACTGATCCCTGCCCACAGTTCAATGTAACTATATTCAATAACAATATCATTAGTACTATATCTACAGTAGATATAATGTAATATACTGATCCCTGCCCATAGATCAATGTACCCACATTTAATAACAATATCATTAGTACTACGTCCACATTACATATAATGTAGTATACTGATTCCTTCTCACAGATCAGTGTAGATTTAATAACAACATCCTTCATACTATATCAACACTAGGTATAATGTAATATACTGATCCCTTCCCACAGACCAAGGTGCCTACATTTAGTAACAATATCATTATTACTATATCTACATTAGATATAATGTAATATACTGATCCCTGCCCACCGGTCATTGTACATTTAATAACAACATCGTTCATACTATATCCACATTAGGTTTAATGTAATATAGTGATTACGTCCCACAGATCAATGTAACTACATTTAATAACAATATCCTTAGTACTATATCCACATTACACATAATGTAATGTACTGATTCCTTCCCACAGATCAATGTACATTTAATAGCACCATCATTCATACCATATCTACACGAGGTATAATGTAATATAGTGATTACATCCCGCAGATCAATGTACATATAACAACAACATCATTCATACTATATCTACATTGGATATAATGTAATATACTGATCCCTTCCCACAGGTCAATGTACATATAATAGCATAATCGTTATTACTATATCTACATTAGGTATAATGTGATGTATTAACTACATCCTACAGATCATTGTACATTTAATAACATCATTCATGCTATAGCTAAATTGGATATAATGTAATATACTCACCCCTTCCCACAGATCAAGGTACCTACATTTAATAACAATATCATTATTACTACATCTACATTAGATATAAAGTAATATACTGATCCCTGCCCACAGTTCAATGTACCTATATTTAATAATAATATCATTAGTACTATATCCACATCATATATAATGTAATATACTGATTCCTTCCCACAGATCAATGTACATTAACAACAACATCATTCATTTTATAGCTAAATTGGATATAATGTAATATACTGATCCCTGCTCACAGATCAATGTACCTACATTTAATAACAATATCATTAGTACCATATCCACATTAGATATAATGTAATATACTGATCCCTGCCCACAGTTCAATGTAACTATATTCAATAACAATATCATTAGTACTATATCCACATCATATATAATGTAATATACTGATTCCTTCCCACAGATCAATGTACATATAATAGCAATATCGTTATTACTATATCAACATCAGATATGTAATATCCATTTAAAAACAAATCATTATTACTATATCAACGTCGGTTATAACGAAATGTACTGATTCCTTCCCAAGGATCAATGTACATATAATCGCAATATCATTATTAGTTACTATATCTACATCGGTTGTAACGCAATATACTGATTCCTTCGGCACAGATCAATGTACATTTAATAGCAATATCATTAGTACTATATCTACATTAGATGTAATGTAATATACTGATCCCTTCGCACAGATCAAGGTACCTACATTTAATAACAATATCATTATTACTACATCTACAGTAGATATAATGTAATATACTGATCCCTGCCCACAGATCAATGTACCTACATTTAATAACAATATCATTAGTACTACGTCCACATTACATATAATGTAGTATACTGATTCCTTCTCACAGATCAGTGTAGATTGGATAACAACATCCTTCATACTATATCAACACTAGGTATAATGTAATATACTGATCCCTTCCCACAGACCAAGGTGCCTACAATTTAGTAACAATATCATTATTACTATATCTACATTAGATATAATGTAATATACTGATCCCTGCCCACCGGTCAATGTACATTTAATAACAACATCGTTCATACTATATCCACATTAGGTATAATGTAATATAGTGATTACGTCCCACAGATCAATGTAACTACATTTAATAACAATATCCTTAGTACTATATCCACATTACACATAATGTAATATACTGATTCCTTCCCACAGATCAATGTACATTTAACAACAACATCATTCATACTATATCTACAATGGATATAATGTAATATACTGATCCCTTCCCACAGATCAATGTACCTACATTTAATAACAATATCCTTAGTACTATATCCACATTACACATAATGTAATATACTGATTCCTTCCCACAGAACAATGTACATTAACAACAACATCATTCATGCTATAGCTAAATTGGATATAATGTAATATACTGATCCCTGCCCACAGATCAATGTACCTACATTTAATAACAATATCATTAGTACTATATCTACATTAGATATAATGTAATATACTGATCCCTGCCCACAGTTCAATGTAACTATATTCAATAACAATATCATTAGTACTATATCCACATAATATATAATGTAATATACTGATTCCCTCCCACAGATCAATGTACATATAATAGCAATATCGTTATTACTATATCAACATCAGATATGTAATATACATTTAAAAACAAATCATTATTACTATATCTACGTCGGTTATAACGAAATGTACTGATTCCTTCCCAAGGATCAATGTACATATAATCGCAATATCATTATTAGTTACTATATCTACATCGGTTGTAACGCAATATACTGATTCCTTCCCACAGACCAATGTACATTTAATAGCAATATCATTAGCACTATATCTACATTAGATATAATGTAATATACTGATCCCTTCGCACAGATCAAGGTACCTACATTTAATAACAATATCCTTAGTACTATATCCACGTTACACATAATGTAATATACTGATTCCTTCCCACAGAACAATGTACATTTAATAACACCATCATTCATACTATATCTACACGAGGTATAATGTAATATAGTGATTACGTCCCACAGATCAATGTACCTACATTTAATAACAATATCCTTAGTACTATATCCACATTACACATAATGCAATATACTGATTCATTCCCACAGATCAATATACCTTTAATAACCATATCATTAGTACTATATCTACATTCGATATATTGTAATATAGTGATCCATTCCCACAGACCAATGCACCTTTAATAACAATATCATTAGCACTATATCTACATTCGATATAACGTAATATGCAGATTCATTCCCACAGATATGTATATATAATAACCATATCATTAGTACCATACCTACATTCGATATAATGTAATATACTGATGGATTCCCACAAATCAATGCACCTTTCATAACAATATCATTAGCACTATATCTACATTCGACATAATGTAATATACTGATTCATTCCCACTGATCAATGTACATTTAATAACAACATCATTAGTAGTATATCTACATTACATACGTAATGTACAGTTAATAACAATATTATTATCACCATATCTACATTAGATATAATGTAATATACTGATTGATCCCCAAAGATCAATGTACATTTCATAACAATATCATTAGTACTAAATCTACATTCGATATAATGTAATATACTGATTCATTCCCACAGATCAATATATTTAATAACCATATCAGTAGTACTATATCTACATTCGATATAATGAAATATACTGATTCATTCCCACAGATCAATGTATCTTTAATAACAATATCATTAGCACTATATCTACATTCGATATAATGTAATATACTGATTCATTCCCGCAGACCAATGCACCATTAATAACAATATCATTAGCACTATATCTACATTCGATATAACGTAATATACTGATTCATTCCCACAGATATGTACATATAATAACCATATCATAAGTACCATACCTACATTCGATATAATGTAATATACTGATGGATTGCCACAGATCAATGCACCTTTCATAACAATATCATTAGCACTATATCTACATTCGATATAATTTCATATACAGATTCATTCCCACTGATCAATGTACATTTAATAACAATATCATTAGTAGTATATCTACGTTACATACGTAATGTACAATTAATAACAATATCGTTATTACCATATCTACATTAGATATAATGTAATATACTGATTCATTCCCATAGATCAATGTACATTTAATAACAATATCATTAGTACTATACCTACATTAAATATGTAATGTAGATTTAATAACAATATCATTATTACTATATCTACAATAGATATAATGTCCGGTACAGATTCATTCCAACAGATCAATGTACATTTAATAACAACATCATTCATACTCTCTCTACATCGGATATAATCTGATATACTGATTACTTCCCACAGATCAATGTACATTTAATAGCGATATCATTATTACTATATCTACATTACATCAAATGTAATGTACTGATTTCTTCCCACAGATCAAGATACCTATGTTTAGTGACATCATCATTAGTACTATATCTACATTCGATATAATGTAATATACTGATTCATTCGAACAGGTCAATGTACATTTAATAAGAATATCATTGGTACTATATCTACATTCGATATAATGTAATATATTGATTCATTCCCACAGATCAATGTACATTTAGTAACAATATCATTATTACCAGATCTACATTAGATATTATGTAATATACAGATTCCTTCCCACAGATCAATGTACATTTATTACCAATATCATTAGTACTATATCTACATTAGTTATGTAATGTTCATTTTATAACAATATCATTATTACCATATCTACATTAGATATTATGTAATATACTGATTCCCTCCCAAAGATCAATGTACATTTAATAACTATTTCGTTATTACCATATCTACATTAGATATTATGTAATATACTGATTCCTTCCCACAGATCAATGTACATTTGATAACAATATCATTAGTACTATGTCTACATTCGATATAATGTAATATACTTATTCGCTCACACAGAGCAATGTACATATAATACCAATATCATTCGTCCAATATCTACATTAGATATGTAATGTACATTTAATAACAATATCATTATTACCATATCTACATTAGATATTATGTAATATACTGATTCCCTCCCAAAGATCAATGTACATTTAATAACTATTTCGTTATTACCATATCTACATTAGATATTATGTAATACACTGATTCATTCCCAGAGATCAGTGTACATTTAATACCAATATCATTAGTATTATATCCACATTAGATATGTAATGTTCATTTAATGACAATATCATTATTACTATATCTACAATAGATATAATGTAATATACGGATTCATTCCCACAGATCAGTGTACATTTAATACCAACATCATTAGTACTATATCTACATTAGACATGTAATGTTCATTTAATAACAATATCATTATTACCATATCTACATTAGATATAATGTAATATACTGATTCCTTCCCACAGATCAATGTACATTTATTAACAATATCATTGGTACTATATCTACATTCGATATAATGTAATATACTGATTCATTCCCACAGATCAATGTACATTTAATAGTGATATCATTATTACTATATCTACATTACATCAAATGTAATGTACTGATTTCTTCCCACAGATCAAGATACCTATGTTTAGTGACAACATCATTAGTACTATATCTACATTCGATATAATGTAATATACTGATTCATTCCCACAGATCAATGTACATTTAATAACAATATCATTAGTACTATATCTACATTAGATATGTAATGTTCATTTAATAACAATATCATTATTCCCATATCTTCATTACATATTATGTAATATACTGATTCCTTCCCACAGATCAATGTACATTTAATCACAATATCATTATTACTATATCTACAGTAGATATATTGTCATATTCAGATTCATTCCCACAGATCGAAGTACATTTATTCACAATATCATTATACTATATCTACATTAGATATGTAATGTACATTTAATAGCAATATCATTATTACCATATCTACATTGGATATTATGTAATATACTGATTCCTTCCCACAGATCAATGTACATTTGATGACAATATCATTAGTACTATATCCACATTCGATATAATGTAATATACTTATTCGCTCCCATAGATCAATGTACATATAATACCAATATCATTAATCCAATTTCTACATTAGATATGCAATGTACATTTAATAACAATATCATTATTACCATACCTACAGTAGATATAATGTCATTTACAGATTCATTCCCACAGATCAATGTACCTTTAATAACAATATCATTAGTACTATATCTACATTAGATATGTAATGATCATTTAAAAACAATATCATTATTACCATATCTACATTAGATATAATGCCATATACTGATTCCTTTCCACACATCAATGTAGATTTAATAACAATATCATTATTGCTATATCTACAGTAGATATAATGTCATATACAGATTCATTCCCACAGATCAATGTACATTTAACAACAATATCATTTTTACTATTTGTACAGTAGATATAATGTCATATTCAGATTCATTCCCACAGATCAAAGTACATTTAATAACAATATCATTAGTACTACATCTACATTCGATATAATGTAATATACTGATTCCTTCCCACAGATCAATGTAGATATAATACCAATATCATTAGTACTATATCTACGTTAGATATGTAATGTACAATTAATAGCAATATTATTATTACCATATCTACATTCGATATAATGTAATATACTGATTCATTCCCATAGATCAATGTACATTTAATAACAATATCATTAGTACTATACCTACATTAAATATGTAATGTAGATTTAATAACAATATCATTATTACTATATCTACAATAGATATAATGTCCGGTACAGATTCATTCCAACAGATCAATGTGCATTTAATCACAATATCATTAGTACTATATCTACATTCGATATAATGTAATCTACTTATTCGTTCCCACAGATCAATGTACATATAATACCAATATCATTAGTACTATATCTACATTAGATATCTACATTAGATATGTAATGTAGAATTAATAACAATATTATGATTACCATATCTAAATTTCATATAATGTAATATACTGATTCATTCCCACAGATCAAAGTACATTTAATAACAACATCATTCATACTCTCTCTACATCGGATATAATCTGATATACTGATTACTTCCCACAGATCAATGTACATTTAATAGCGATATCATTATTACTATATCTACATTACATCAAATGTAATGTACTGATTTCTTCCCACAGATCAAGATACCTATGTTTAGTGACATCATCATTAGTACTATATCTACATTCGATATAATGTAATATACTGATTCATTCGAACAGGTCAATGTACATTTAATAAGAATATCATTGGTACTATATCTACATTCGATATAATGTAATATATTGATTCATTCCCACAGATCAATGTACATTTAGTAACAATATCATTAGTACTATATCTACATTCGATATAATGTGATATACTTATTCGTTCCCACAGATCAATGTACATTTAATAACAATATCATTAGTACTATATCTACATTAGATATGTAATGTTCATTGAATAACAATATCATTATTACCAGATCTACATTAGATATTATGTAATATACAGATTCCTTCCCACAGATCAATGTACATTTATTACCAATATCATTAGTACTATATCTACATTAGTTATGTAATGTTCATTTTATAACAATATCATTATTACCATATCTACATTAGATATTATGTAATATACTGATTCCTTCCCACAGATCAATGTACATTTGATAACAATATCATTAGTACTATATCTACATTCGATATAATGTAATATACTTATTCGCTCACACAGAGCAATGTACATATAATACCAATATCATTCGTCCAATATCTACATTAGATATGTAATGTACATTTAATAACAATATCATTATTACCATATCTACATTAGATATTATGTAATATACTGATTCCTTCCCACAGATCAATGTACATTTGATAATAATATCATTAGTACTATATCAGCATTCGATATAATGTAATATACTGATTCATTCCCACAGATCAATGTACATTTAATAACAATGTCATTAGTACTATTCCTACATTAGATATGTAATGTACATTTAATAACAATATCATTATTACCATATCCACATTAGATATAATGTAATATACTGCTTCCTTCCCACAGATCAATGTACATTTAATAAAAATATCATCGGTACTATATCTACATTCGACATAATGTAATATACTGATTCATTCCGAAAGATCAATGTACATTTAATCACTATATCATTAGTACTATATCTACATTCGATATGATGTAATACACTGATTCATTCCCACAGATCAGTGTACATTTAATACCAATATCATTAGTATTATATCCACATTAGATATGTAATGTTCATTTAATGACAATATCATTATTACTATATCTACAATCGATATAATGTAATATACGGATTCATTTCCACAGATCAGTGTACATTTAATACCAAGATCATTAGTACTATATCTACATTAGACATGTAATGTTCATTTAATAACAATATCATTATTACCATATCTACATTAGATATAATGTAATATACTGATTCCTTCCCACAGATCAATGTACATTTAATAGTGATATCATTATTACTATATCTACATTACATCAAATGTAATGTACTGATTTCTTCCCACAGATCAAGATACCTATGTTTAGTGACAACATCATTAGTACTATATCTACATTCGATATAATGTAATATACTGATTCATTCCCACAGATCAATGTACATTTAATAACAATATCATTAGTACTATATCTACATTAGATATGTAATGTTCATTTAATAACAATATCATTATTACCATATCTTCATTACATATTATGTAATATACTGATTCCTTCCCACAGATCAATGTACATTTAATCACAATATCATTATTACTATATCTACAGTAGATATATTGTCATAGTCAGATTCATTCCCACAGATCGAAGTACATTTATTCACAATATCATTATACTATATCTACATTAGATATGTAATGTACATTTAATAGCAATATCATTATTACCATATCTACATTGGATATTATGTAATATACTGATTCCTTCCCACAGATCAATGTACATTTGATGACAATATCATTAGTACTATATCCACATTCGATATAATGTAATATACTTATTCGCTCCCACAGATCAATGTACATATAATACCAATATCATTAATCCAATTTCTACATTAGATATGCAATGTACATTTAATAACAATATCATTATTACCATATCTACATTAGATATAATGTAATATACTGATTCATTCCCACAGATCAATGTACATATAATCCCAATACCATTGGTACTATATCTACATTAAATATGTAATGTAGATTTAATAACAATATCATTATTACTATATCTACAATAGATATAATGTCCTGTACAGATTCATTCCAACTGATCAATGTACATTTAATAACAATATCATTGGTACTATATCTACATTCGATATGTAATGTACATTTAATAACAATATCATTATTACCATAACTACATTAGATATAATGTAATATATTGATTCATTCCCACAGATCAATGTACATTTAATCACAATATCATTATTACTATATCTACAGTAGATATAATGTCATATTCAGATTCATTCCCACAGATCAAAGTACATTTAATCACAATATCATAAGTACTATATCTACATTAGATATGCAATGTTCATTTAGTAACAATATCATTATTACCATAACTACATTAGATATAATGTAATATATTGATTCCTTCCGACAGATCAATGAACATTTAATAACAATATCATTGGTACTATATCTACATTCGATATGTAATGTACATTTAATAACAATATCCGTATTACCATATTTACATTAGATATAATGTAATATACTGATTCATTCCCACAGATCAATGTACATTTAATAACAACATCATACACACTATATCTACACTGGATATAATGTAATATACTGATTACTTCCCACAGATCAGTGTACATATAATAGGAATATCTCTATTACTATATCTACATCGGTTATAATGAAATATAGTGATTACTTCCCACAGATCAATGTACATTTAATAACAATATCATTAGTACTTTATCTACATTAGATATAATGTAATATACTAATACCTTCCCACAGATAAATGTACATTTTAATAACAACATCAATCATACTATATCTACATCGGTTATAATGTAATATAGTGATTACTTCCCACAGATCGTTGTACATTTAATAACAATATCATTAGGACTATATAAACATTACATATAATGTAATATACTGATTCCTTCCCACAGATTAATGTACATTTTAATAACAACATCAATCATACTATATCTACATCGGTTATAACGTAATATACTGCTTCCTTCGCACAGATCAATGTACATGTAAGAACAATATCATTAGTACAATATCTACATTACATATAATGTAATATACTGATTCCTTCTCACAGATCAATGTACATTTAATAACAATATCATTATTTCCATATCTACATTAGATATAATGTAATATACTGATTCATTCCCATAGATCAATGTACATTTAATAACAATATCATTAGTACTATACCTACATTAAATATGTAATGTAGATTTAATAACAATATCATTATTACTATATCTACAATAGATATAATGTCCGGTACAGATTCATTCCAACAGATCAATGTACATTTAGTAACAATATCATTAGTACTATATCTACATTCGATATAATGTAATCTACTTATTCGTTCCCACAGATCAATGTACATATAATACCAATATCATAAGTACTATATCTGCATTAGATATGTAATGTACATTTAATACCAATATCATTAGTAGTATATCTACATTAGATATGTAATGTACGTTTAATAACAATATCATTATTACCATATCCACATTAGATATAAGGTAATCTACTGATTACTACACACAGATCAGTGTACAATTAATAACAATGTCATTAGTACTACATCTACATTCGATATTATTTAATATACTGATTTATTCCCACAGATCAATGTACATTTAATAACAATATCATTATTACCATATCTACATTAGATATTATGTAATATACTGATTCCTTCCCACAGATCAATGTACATTTAATACCAATATCATTAGTACTATACCTACATTAGATATGTAATGTACAATTAATAACAATATTATTATTACCATATCTACATTAGATATAATGTAATATACTGATTCCTTCCCACAGATCAATGTACATTTAATAACAACATCATTCATACTCTCTCTACATCGGATATAATCTGATATACTGATTACTTCCCACAGATCAATGTACATTTAATAGCGATATCATTATTACTATATCTACATTACATCAAATGTAATGTACTGATTTCTTCCCACAGATCAAGATACCTATGTTTAGTGACATCATCATTAGTACTATATCTACATTCGATATAATGTAATATACTGATTCATTCGAACAGGTCAATGTACATTTAATAAGAATATCATTGGTACTATATCTACATTCGATATAATGTAATATATTGATTCTTTCCCACAGATCAATGTACATTTAGTAACAATATCATTAGTACTATATCTACATTCGATATAATGTGATATACTTATTCGTTCCCACAGATCAATGTACATTTAATAACAATATCATTAGTACTATATCTACATTAGATATGTAATGTTCATTTAATAACAATATCATTATTACCAGATCTACATTAGATATTATGTAATATACAGATTCCTTCCCACAGATCAATGTACATTTATTACCAATATCATTAGTACTATATCTACATTAGTTATGTAATGTTCATTTTATAACAATATCATTATTACCATATCTACATTAGATATTATGTAATATACTGATTCCCTCCCAATGATCAATGTACATTTAATAACTATATCATTATTACCATATCTACATTAGATATTATGTAATATACTGATTCCTTCCCACAGATCAATGTACATTTGATAACAATATCATTAGTACTATATCTACATTCGATATAATGTAATATACTTATTCGCTCACACAGAGCAATGTACATATAATACCAATATCATTCGTCCAATATCTACATTAGATATGTAATGTACATTTAATAACAATATCATTATTACCATATCTACATTAGATATATTGTAATATACGGATTCATTCCCACAGATCAATGTACATTTAATCACAATATCATTATTACTATATCTACGGTAGATATAATGTCATATTCAGATTCATTCCCACAGATCAAAGTACATTTAATCACAATATCATTAGTACTATATCTACATTAGATATGCAATGTTCATTTAGTAACAATATCATTATTACCATAACTACATTAGATATAATGTAATATATTGCTTCCTTCCGACAGATCAATGAACATTTAATAACAATATCATTGGTACTATATCTACATTCGATATGTAATGTACATTTAATAACAATATCCGTATTACCATATTTACATTAGATATAATGTAATATACTGATTCATTCCCACAGATCAATGTACATTTAATAACAACATCATACACACTATATCTACACTGGATATAATGTAATATACTGATTACTTCCCACAGATAAATGTACATTTTAATAACAATATCATTAGGACTATATAAACATTACATATAATGTAATATACTGATTCCTTCCCACAGATAAATGTACATTTTAATAACAATATCATTAGTAGTATATGTACATTCGATATAATGTAATATACTGACTCATTCCCACAGATCAATGTACATTTAATTACAATATCATTATAACTATATCTACATTAGATATAATGTGATATACTGATTCATTCCCACTGATCAATGTACATTATTAACAATATCATTATTACCATATCTACATTAGATATAATGTCATATACTGATTGCTACCCACAGATCAATGTACATTTAATAACAATATCATTAGCACCATTTGTACATTCCATATAATGTGATATACTGATTCATTCCCACAGATCAATGTACATTTAATAACAATATCATTGGTACTATATCTACATTAGATATGTAATGTACATTTAATAACAATATCATTAGTACTATATCTACATTAGATATAATGTAATATACTGACACCTTCCCACAGATAAATGTACATTTTAATAACAACATCAATCATACTATATCTACATCGGTTATAACGTAATATACTGCTTCCTTCGCACAGATCAATGTACATGTAAGAACAATATCATTAGTACAATATCTACATTACATATAATGTAATATACTGATTCCTTCTCACAGATCAATGTACATTTAATAACAATATCATTATTACCATATCTACATTGGATATAATGTTATATACTGATTCATTCCCACAGATCAATGTACATTTAATACCAATATCATTAGTACTATACCTATATTTTATATGTAATGTAGATTGAATAACAATATCATTATTACCATATCTACATTAGATATAATGTAATATACCGATTCCTTCCCACAGATCAATGTACATTTAATACCAATATCATTAGTACTATATCTACATTCGCTATAATGTAATATACTGATTCCTTCCCACAGATCAATGTACATTTAACAACAATACAATTAGTACTATACCTACATTAAATTTGTAATGTACATTTAATAACAATATTATTATTACCATATCTACATTAGATATAATGTAATATACTGATTCATTCCCACAGATCAATGTACATTTAATACCAATATCATTAGTGCTATACCTACATTATATATGTAATGTAGATTTAATAACAATATCATTATTACCATATCTACATTAGATATAATGTAATATACCGATTCATTCCCACAGATCAATGTACATTTAATAACAGTATCATTAGTACTATACCTACATTAGATATGTAATGTAGATTTAATAACAATATCATTATTGCCATATCTACATTAGATAGAGTGCAATATACGGATACGTTCCCACAGATCAATGTTCATTTAATAACAATATCATTGATATTATGTCTACATTCCATATGTAGTGTACATTTAACAACAAAATCGTTATTACCATATCTACATACGATAAAGTGTAATATACTGATTCCTTCCCACAGATCAATGGACATTTAATAACAATATCATTAGTACTATACCAACATTAAATATGTAACGTAGATTTAATAACAATATCATTATTACCATGTCTACATTAGATATAATGTAATATACTGATTCCTTCCCACAGATCAATGTACATTTAATAACAGTATCATTATTTCTATATCTACACTAGATATAATGTCATATACAGATTCATTCCAACAGATCAATTTACATTTAATCACAATATCGTTAGTACTATATCTACATTAAGTATGAAATGTAGATTTAATAACAATATGTTTATTACCATATCTACATTAGATATAATGTAATATGCTGATTCCTTCCCACAGATCAATGTACATTTCATACCAATATCATTAGTACTATATCTACATTAGATATGTAATGTACAATTAATAACAATATTATTATTATCATATCAACATTAGATATAATGTAATATACTGATTACTACCGACAGATCAATGTAAATTTAATAACAATATCATTAACACATATCTACATTCGATATAACGTAATATACTGATTCATTCCCGCAGATCAATGTACATTTAATAACAATAACATTATTACTATATGTACAATATATATAATGTCATGTACAGATTCATTCAAACAGATCAATGTACATTTAATCACAATATCATTAGTACTATATCTACATTCGATATAATGTAATATACTGATTCATTCCCACAGATCAATGTACATTTAACAACAATATCATTTTTACTATTTGTACAGTAGATATAATGTCATATTCAGATTCATTCCCGCAGATCAAAGTACATTTAATAACAATATCATTAGTACTACATCTACATTCCATATAATGTAATATACTGATTCCTTCCCACAGATCAATGTACATTTGATAGCAATATCATTATTACTACATCCACATTAGATATGTAATGTACATTTAATATGAATATCATTGGTACTATATCTACATTCGATATAATGTAATATACTGATACCTTCCCACAGATCAATGTACATTTAATAACAATATCATTGGTACCATATCTACATTCGATACAATGTAACATAATGATTCATTCCCACAGATCAATCTACATTTAATAACAATATCATTATTACCATCTCTACATTAGATATAATGTCATTTACAGATTCATTCCCACAGATCAATGTACATTTAATACCAATATCATTAGTACTATGTCTACATTAGATATAATGTCATTTATACATTCATTCCCACAGAACAATGTACATTTAATAACAATATCATTAGCACTATATCTACATGCGATATAATGTAATATACTGATTCATTCCCACAGATCCATGTACATTTAATCACAATATCATTATTACCATAACCACATTAGATATAATGTAATATATTGATTCCTTCCCACAGATCAATGAACATTTAATAACAATATCATTGGTACTATATCTACATTCGATATGTAATGTACATTTAATAACAATATCCGTATTACCATATTTACATTAGATATAATGTAATATACTGATTCATTCCCACAGATCAATGTACATTTAATAACAACATCATACACACTATATCTACACTGGATATAATGTAATATACTGATTCTTTCCGACAGATCAGTGTACATATAATAGGAATATCTCTATTACTATATCTACATCGGTTATAATGAAATATAGTGATTACTTCCCACAGATCAATGTACATTTAATAACAATATCATTAGTACTTTATCTACATTAGATATAATGTAATATACTGATTCCTTCCCACAGATCAATGTACATCTAATAACAATATCATTAGTACTATACCAACATTAAATATGTAACGTAGATTTAATAACAATATCATTATTACCATGTCTACATTAGATATAATGTAATATACTGATTCCTTCCCACAGATCAATGTACATTTAATAACAGTATCATTATTTCTATATCTACACTAGATATAATGTCATATACAGATTCATTCCAACAGATCAATTTACATTTAATCACAATATCGTTAGTACTATATCTACATTAAGTATGAAATGTAGATTTAATAACAATATGTTTATTACCATATCTACATTAGATATAATGTAATATGCTGATTCCTTCCCACAGATCAATGTACATTTCATACCAATATCATTAGTACTATATCTACATTAGATATGTAATGCACAATTAATAACAATATTATTATTATCATATCAACATTAGATATAATGTAATATACTGATTACTACCGACAGATCAATGTAAATTTAATAACAATATCATTAACACATATCTACATTCGATATAACGTAATATACTGATTCATTCCCGCAGATCAATGTACATTTAATAACAATAACATTATTACTATATGTACAATATATATAATGTCATGTACAGATTCATTCAAACAGATCAATGTACATTTAATCACAATATCATTAGTACTATATCTACATTCGATATAATGTAATATACTGATTCATTCCCACAGATCAATGTACATTTAACAACAATATCATTTTTACTATTTGTACAGTAGATATAATGTCATATTCAGATTCATTCCCGCAGATCAAAGTACATTTAATAACAATATCATTAGTACTACATCTACATTCGATATAATGTAATATACTGATTCCTTCCCACAGATCAATGTACATTTGATAGCAATATCATTATTACTACATCCACATTAGATATGTAATGTACATTTAATATGAATATCATTGGTACTATATCTACATTCGATATAATGTAATATACTGATACCTTCCCACAGATCAATGTACATTTAATAACAATATCATTGGTACCATATCTACATTCGATACAATGTAACATAATGATTCATTCCCACAGATCAATCTACATTTAATAACAATATCATTATTACCATCTCTGCATTAGATATAATGTCATTTACAGATTCATTCCCACAGATCAATGTACATTTAATACCAATATCATTAGTACTATATCTACGTCAGATATGTAATGTACAATTAATAGCAATATTATTATTACCATATCTACATTAGATATAATGTAATATACTGATTCATTCCCATAGATCAATGTACATTTAATAACAATATCATTAGTACTATACCTACATTAAATATGTAATGTAGATTTAATAACAATATCATTATTACTATATCTACAATAGATATAATGTCCTGTACAGATTCATTCCAACAGATCAATGTACATTTAATCACAATATCATTAGTACTATATCTACATTCGATATAATGTAATCTACTTATTCGTTCCCACAGATCAATGTACATATAATACCAATATCATTAGTACTATATCTACATTAGATATCTACATTAGATATGTAATGTAGAATTAATAACAATATTATGATTACTATATCTAAATTTCATATAATGTAATATACAGATTCATTCCCACAGATCAAAGTACATTTAATCACAATATCATTAGTACTATATCTGCATTACATATGTAATGTTCATTTAATATCATTATTACCATATCTACATTAGATACTATGTAATATACTCATTCCTTCCCATAGATCAATGTACATTTAATAACAATATCATTATTACCATATCTTCATTACATATTATGTAATATACTGATTCCTTCCCACAGATCAATGTACATTTAATCACAATATCATTATTACTATATCTACAGTAGATATATTGTCATATTCAGATTCATTCCCACAGATCGAAGTACATTTATTCACAATATCATTATACTATATCTACATTAGATATGTAATGTACATTTAATAGCAATATCATTATTACCATATCTACATTGGATATTATGTAATATACTGATTCCTTCCCACAGATCAATGTACATTTGATGACAATATCATTAGTACTATATCCACATTCGATATAATGTAATGTACTTATTCGCTCCCATAGATCAATGTACATATAATACCAATATCATTAATCCAATTTCTACATTAGATATGCAATGTACATTTAATAACAATATCATTATTACCATATCTACATTAGATATAATGTAATATACTGATTCATTCCCACAGATCAATGTACATATAATCCCAATATCATTGGTACTATATCTACATTACATATGTAATGTACATTTAATAACAATATCATTATTACCATATCCACATTAAATATAATGCAATATACTGATTCATTCCCACAGATCAGTGTACACTTAATACCAATATCATTAGTACTATATCTACATTCGATATAATGTAATATACTGATTCATTCCCACAGATCAATGTACATTTAATAGTGATATCATTATTACTATATCTACATTACATCAAATGTAATGTACTGATTTCTTCCCACAGATCAAGATACCGATGTTTAGTGACAACATCATTAGTACTATATCTACATTCGATATAATGTAATATACTGATTCATTCCCACAGATCAATGTACATTTAATAACAATATCATTAGTACTATATCTACATTAGATATGTAATGTTCATTTAATAACAATATCATTATTACCATATCTTCATTACATATTATGTAATATACTGATTCCTTCCCACAGATCAATGTACATTTAATCACAATATCATTATTACTATATCTACAGTAGATATATTGTCATATTCAGATTCATTCCCACAGATCGAAGTACATTTATTCACAATATCATTATACTATATCTACATTAGATATGTAATGTACATTTAATAGCAATATCATTATTACCATATCTACATTGGATATTATGTAATATACTGATTCCTTCCCACAGATCAATGTACATTTGATGAAAATATCATTAGTACTATATCCACATTCGATATAATGTAATATACTTATTCGCTCCCATAGATCAATGTACATATAATACCAATATCATTAATCCAATTTCTACATTAGATATGCAATGTACATTTAATAACAATATCATTATTACCATACCTACAGTAGATATAATGTCATTTACAGATTCATTCCCACAGATCAATGTACCTTTAATAACAATATCATTAGTACTATATCTACATTAGATATGTAATGATCATTTAAAAACAATATCATTATTACCATATCTACATTAGATATAATGCCATATACTGATTCCTTTCCACACATCAATGTAGATTTAATAACAATATCATTATTGCTATATCTACAGTAGATATAATGTCATATACAGATTCATTCCCACAGATCAATGTACATTTAACAACAATATCATTTTTACTATTTGTACAGTAGATATAATGTCATATTCAGATTCATTCCCACAGATCAAAGTACATTTAATAACAATATCATTAGTACTACATCTACATTCGATATAATGTAATATACTGATTCCTTCCCACAGATCAATGTAGATATAATACCAATATCATTAGTACTATATCTACGTTAGATATGTAATGTACAATTAATAGCAATATTATTATTACCATATCTACATTCGATATAATGTAATATACTGATTCATTCCCATAGATCAATGTACATTTAATAACAATATCATTAGTACTATACCTACATTAAATATGTAATGTAGATTTAATAACAATATCATTATTACTATATCTACAATAGATATAATGTCCGGTACAGATTCATTCCAACAGATCAATGTGCATTTAATCACAATATCATTAGTACTATATCTACATTCGATATAATGTAATCTACTTATTCGTTCCCACAGATCAATGTACATATAATACCAATATCATTAGTACTATATCTACATTAGATATCTACATTAGATATGTAATGTAGAATTAATAACAATATTATGATTACCATATCTAAATTTCATATAATGTAATATACTGATTCATTCCCACAGATCAAAGTACATTTAATAACAACATCATTCATACTCTCTCTACATCGGATATAATCTGATATACTGATTACTTCCCACAGATCAATGTACATTTAATAGCGATATCATTATTACTATATCTACATTACATCAAATGTAATGTACTGATTTCTTCCCACAGATCAAGATACCTATGTTTAGTGACATCATCATTAGTACTATATCTACATTCGATATAATGTAATATACTGATTCATTCGAACAGGTCAATGTACATTTAATAAGAATATCATTGGTACTATATCTACATTCGATATAATGTAATATATTGATTCATTCCCACAGATCAATGTACATTTAGTAACAATATCATTAGTACTATATCTACATTCGATATAATGTGATATACTTATTCGTTCCCACAGATCAATGTACATTTAATAACAATATCATTAGTACTATATCTACATTAGATATGTAATGTTCATTGAATAACAATATCATTATTACCAGATCTACATTAGATATTATGTAATATACAGATTCCTTCCCACAGATCAATGTACATTTATTACCAATATCATTAGTACTATATCTACATTAGTTATGTAATGTTCATTTTATAACAATATCATTATTACCATATCTACATTAGATATTATGTAATATACTGATTCCTTCCCACAGATCAATGTACATTTGATAACAATATCATTAGTACTATATCTACATTCGATATAATGTAATATACTTATTCGCTCACACAGAGCAATGTACATATAATACCAATATCATTCGTCCAATATCTACATTAGATATGTAATGTACATTTAATAACAATATCATTATTACCATATCTACATTAGATATTATGTAATATACTGATTCCTTCCCACAGATCAATGTACATTTGATAATAATATCATTAGTACTATATCAGCATTCGATATAATGTAATATACTGATTCATTCCCACAGATCAATGTACATTTAATAACAATGTCATTAGTACTATTCCTACATTAGATATGTAATGTACATTTAATAACAATATCATTATTACCATATCCACATTAGATATAATGTAATATACTGCTTCCTTCCCACAGATCAATGTACATTTAATAAAAATATCATCGGTACTATATCTACATTCGACATAATGTAATATACTGATTCATTCCGAAAGATCAATGTACATTTAATCACTATATCATTAGTACTATATCTACATTCGATATGATGTAATACACTGATTCATTCCCACAGATCAGTGTACATTTAATACCAATATCATTAGTATTATATCCACATTAGATATGTAATGTTCATTTAATGACAATATCATTATTACTATATCTACAATCGATATAATGTAATATACGGATTCATTTCCACAGATCAGTGTACATTTAATACCAAGATCATTAGTACTATATCTACATTAGACATGTAATGTTCATTTAATAACAATATCATTATTACCATATCTACATTAGATATAATGTAATATACTGATTCCTTCCCACAGATCAATGTACATTTAATAGTGATATCATTATTACTATATCTACATTACATCAAATGTAATGTACTGATTTCTTCCCACAGATCAAGATACCTATGTTTAGTGACAACATCATTAGTACTATATCTACATTCGATATAATGTAATATACTGATTCATTCCCACAGATCAATGTACATTTAATAACAATATCATTAGTACTATATCTACATTAGATATGTAATGTTCATTTAATAACAATATCATTATTACCATATCTTCATTACATATTATGTAATATACTGATTCCTTCCCACAGATCAATGTACATTTAATCACAATATCATTATTACTATATCTACAGTAGATATATTGTCATAGTCAGATTCATTCCCACAGATCGAAGTACATTTATTCACAATATCATTATACTATATCTACATTAGATATGTAATGTACATTTAATAGCAATATCATTATTACCATATCTACATTGGATATTATGTAATATACTGATTCCTTCCCACAGATCAATGTACATTTGATGACAATATCATTAGTACTATATCCACATTCGATATAATGTAATATACTTATTCGCTCCCACAGATCAATGTACATATAATACCAATATCATTAATCCAATTTCTACATTAGATATGCAATGTACATTTAATAACAATATCATTATTACCATATCTACATTAGATATAATGTAATATACTGATTCATTCCCACAGATCAATGTACATATAATCCCAATACCATTGGTACTATATCTACATTAAATATGTAATGTAGATTTAATAACAATATCATTATTACTATATCTACAATAGATATAATGTCCTGTACAGATTCATTCCAACTGATCAATGTACATTTAATAACAATATCATTGGTACTATATCTACATTCGATATGTAATGTACATTTAATAACAATATCATTATTACCATAACTACATTAGATATAATGTAATATATTGATTCATTCCCACAGATCAATGTACATTTAATCACAATATCATTATTACTATATCTACAGTAGATATAATGTCATATTCAGATTCATTCCCACAGATCAAAGTACATTTAATCACAATATCATAAGTACTATATCTACATTAGATATGCAATGTTCATTTAGTAACAATATCATTATTACCATAACTACATTAGATATAATGTAATATATTGATTCCTTCCGACAGATCAATGAACATTTAATAACAATATCATTGGTACTATATCTACATTCGATATGTAATGTACATTTAATAACAATATCCGTATTACCATATTTACATTAGATATAATGTAATATACTGATTCATTCCCACAGATCAATGTACATTTAATAACAACATCATACACACTATATCTACACTGGATATAATGTAATATACTGATTACTTCCCACAGATCAGTGTACATATAATAGGAATATCTCTATTACTATATCTACATCGGTTATAATGAAATATAGTGATTACTTCCCACAGATCAATGTACATTTAATAACAATATCATTAGTACTTTATCTACATTAGATATAATGTAATATACTAATACCTTCCCACAGATAAATGTACATTTTAATAACAACATCAATCATACTATATCTACATCGGTTATAATGTAATATAGTGATTACTTCCCACAGATCGTTGTACATTTAATAACAATATCATTAGGACTATATAAACATTACATATAATGTAATATACTGATTCCTTCCCACAGATTAATGTACATTTTAATAACAACATCAATCATACTATATCTACATCGGTTATAACGTAATATACTGCTTCCTTCGCACAGATCAATGTACATGTAAGAACAATATCATTAGTACAATATCTACATTACATATAATGTAATATACTGATTCCTTCTCACAGATCAATGTACATTTAATAACAATATCATTATTTCCATATCTACATTAGATATAATGTAATATACTGATTCATTCCCATAGATCAATGTACATTTAATAACAATATCATTAGTACTATACCTACATTAAATATGTAATGTAGATTTAATAACAATATCATTATTACTATATCTACAATAGATATAATGTCCGGTACAGATTCATTCCAACAGATCAATGTACATTTAGTAACAATATCATTAGTACTATATCTACATTCGATATAATGTAATCTACTTATTCGTTCCCACAGATCAATGTACATATAATACCAATATCATAAGTACTATATCTGCATTAGATATGTAATGTACATTTAATACCAATATCATTAGTAGTATATCTACATTAGATATGTAATGTACGTTTAATAACAATATCATTATTACCATATCCACATTAGATATAAGGTAATCTACTGATTACTACACACAGATCAGTGTACAATTAATAACAATGTCATTAGTACTACATCTACATTCGATATTATTTAATATACTGATTTATTCCCACAGATCAATGTACATTTAATAACAATATCATTATTACCATATCTACATTAGATATTATGTAATATACTGATTCCTTCCCACAGATCAATGTACATTTAATACCAATATCATTAGTACTATACCTACATTAGATATGTAATGTACAATTAATAACAATATTATTATTACCATATCTACATTAGATATAATGTAATATACTGATTCCTTCCCACAGATCAATGTACATTTAATAACAACATCATTCATACTCTCTCTACATCGGATATAATCTGATATACTGATTACTTCCCACAGATCAATGTACATTTAATAGCGATACCATTATTACTATATCTACATTACATCAAATGTAATGTACTGATTTCTTCCCACAGATCAAGATACCTATGTTTAGTGACATCATCATTAGTACTATATCTACATTCGATATAATGTAATATACTGATTCATTCGAACAGGTCAATGTACATTTAATAAGAATATCATTGGTACTATATCTACATTCGATATAATGTAATATATTGATTCTTTCCCACAGATCAATGTACATTTAGTAACAATATCATTAGTACTATATCTACATTCGATATAATGTGATATACTTATTCGTTCCCACAGATCAATGTACATTTAATAACAATATCATTAGTACTATATCTACATTAGATATGTAATGTTCATTTAATAACAATATCATTATTACCAGATCTACATTAGATATTATGTAATATACAGATTCCTTCCCACAGATCAATGTACATTTATTACCAATATCATTAGTACTATATCTACATTAGTTATGTAATGTTCATTTTATAACAATATCATTATTACCATATCTACATTAGATATTATGTAATATACTGATTCCCTCCCAATGATCAATGTACATTTAATAACTATATCATTATTACCATATCTACATTAGATATTATGTAATATACTGATTCCTTCCCACAGATCAATGTACATTTGATAACAATATCATTAGTACTATATCTACATTCGATATAATGTAATATACTTATTCGCTCACACAGAGCAATGTACATATAATACCAATATCATTCGTCCAATATCTACATTAGATATGTAATGTACATTTAATAACAATATCATTATTACCATATCTACATTAGATATATTGTAATATACGGATTCATTCCCACAGATCAATGTACATTTAATCACAATATCATTATTACTATATCTACGGTAGATATAATGTCATATTCAGATTCATTCCCACAGATCAAAGTACATTTAATCACAATATCATTAGTACTATATCTACATTAGATATGCAATGTTCATTTAGTAACAATATCATTATTACCATAACTACATTAGATATAATGTAATATATTGCTTCCTTCCGACAGATCAATGAACATTTAATAACAATATCATTGGTACTATATCTACATTCGATATGTAATGTACATTTAATAACAATATCCGTATTACCATATTTACATTAGATATAATGTAATATACTGATTCATTCCCACAGATCAATGTACATTTAATAACAACATCATACACACTATATCTACACTGGATATAATGTAATATACTGATTACTTCCCACAGATAAATGTACATTTTAATAACAATATCATTAGGACTATATAAACATTACATATAATGTAATATACTGATTCCTTCCCACAGATAAATGTACATTTTAATAACAATATCATTAGTAGTATATGTACATTCGATATAATGTAATATACTGACTCATTCCCACAGATCAATGTACATTTAATTACAATATCATTATAACTATATCTACATTAGATATAATGTGATATACTGATTCATTCCCACTGATCAATGTACATTATTAACAATATCATTATTACCATATCTACATTAGATATAATGTCATATACTGATTGCTACCCACAGATCAATGTACATTTAATAACAATATCATTAGCACCATTTGTACATTCCATATAATGTGATATACTGATTCATTCCCACAGATCAATGTACATTTAATAACAATATCATTGGTACTATATCTACATTAGATATGTAATGTACATTTAATAACAATATCATTAGTACTATATCTACATTAGATATAATGTAATATACTGACACCTTCCCACAGATAAATGTACATTTTAATAACAACATCAATCATACTATATCTACATCGGTTATAACGTAATATACTGCTTCCTTCGCACAGATCAATGTACATGTAAGAACAATATCATTAGTACAATATCTACATTACATATAATGTAATATACTGATTCCTTCTCACAGATCAATGTACATTTAATAACAATATCATTATTACCATATCTACATTGGATATAATGTTATATACTGATTCATTCCCACAGATCAATGTACATTTAATACCAATATCATTAGTACTATACCTATATTTTATATGTAATGTAGATTGAATAACAATATCATTATTACCATATCTACATTAGATATAATGTAATATACCGATTCCTTCCCACAGATCAATGTACATTTAATACCAATATCATTAGTACTATATCTACATTCGCTATAATGTAATATACTGATTCCTTCCCACAGATCAATGTACATTTAACAACAATACAATTAGTACTATACCTACATTAAATTTGTAATGTACATTTAATAACAATATTATTATTACCATATCTACATTAGATATAATGTAATATACTGATTCATTCCCACAGATCAATGTACATTTAATACCAATATCATTAGTGCTATACCTACATTATATATGTAATGTAGATTTAATAACAATATCATTATTACCATATCTACATTAGATATAATGTAATATACCGATTCATTCCCACAGATCAATGTACATTTAATAACAGTATCATTAGTACTATACCTACATTAGATATGTAATGTAGATTTAATAACAATATCATTATTGCCATATCTACATTAGATAGAGTGCAATATACGGATACGTTCCCACAGATCAATGTTCATTTAATAACAATATCATTGATATTATGTCTACATTCCATATGTAGTGTACATTTAACAACAAAATCGTTATTACCATATCTACATACGATAAAGTGTAATATACTGATTCCTTCCCACAGATCAATGGACATTTAATAACAATATCATTAGTACTATACCAACATTAAATATGTAACGTAGATTTAATAACAATATCATTATTACCATGTCTACATTAGATATAATGTAATATACTGATTCCTTCCCACAGATCAATGTACATTTAATAACAGTATCATTATTTCTATATCTACACTAGATATAATGTCATATACAGATTCATTCCAACAGATCAATTTACATTTAATCACAATATCGTTAGTACTATATCTACATTAAGTATGAAATGTAGATTTAATAACAATATGTTTATTACCATATCTACATTAGATATAATGTAATATGCTGATTCCTTCCCACAGATCAATGTACATTTCATACCAATATCATTAGTACTATATCTACATTAGATATGTAATGTACAATTAATAACAATATTATTATTATCATATCAACATTAGATATAATGTAATATACTGATTACTACCGACAGATCAATGTAAATTTAATAACAATATCATTAACACATATCTACATTCGATATAACGTAATATACTGATTCATTCCCGCAGATCAATGTACATTTAATAACAATAACATTATTACTATATGTACAATATATATAATGTCATGTACAGATTCATTCAAACAGATCAATGTACATTTAATCACAATATCATTAGTACTATATCTACATTCGATATAATGTAATATACTGATTCATTCCCACAGATCAATGTACATTTAACAACAATATCATTTTTACTATTTGTACAGTAGATATAATGTCATATTCAGATTCATTCCCGCAGATCAAAGTACATTTAATAACAATATCATTAGTACTACATCTACATTCCATATAATGTAATATACTGATTCCTTCCCACAGATCAATGTACATTTGATAGCAATATCATTATTACTACATCCACATTAGATATGTAATGTACATTTAATATGAATATCATTGGTACTATATCTACATTCGATATAATGTAATATACTGATACCTTCCCACAGATCAATGTACATTTAATAACAATATCATTGGTACCATATCTACATTCGATACAATGTAACATAATGATTCATTCCCACAGATCAATCTACATTTAATAACAATATCATTATTACCATCTCTACATTAGATATAATGTCATTTACAGATTCATTCCCACAGATCAATGTACATTTAATACCAATATCATTAGTACTATGTCTACATTAGATATAATGTCATTTATACATTCATTCCCACAGAACAATGTACATTTAATAACAATATCATTAGCACTATATCTACATGCGATATAATGTAATATACTGATTCATTCCCACAGATCAATGTACATTTAATCACAATATCATTATTACCATAACCACATTAGATATAATGTAATATATTGATTCCTTCCCACAGATCAATGAACATTTAATAACAATATCATTGGTACTATATCTACATTCGATATGTAATGTACATTTAATAACAATATCCGTATTACCATATTTACATTAGATATAATGTAATATACTGATTCATTCCCACAGATCAATGTACATTTAATAACAACATCATACACACTATATCTACACTGGATATAATGTAATATACTGATTACTTCCCACAGATCAGTGTACATATAATAGGAATATCTCTATTACTATATCTACATCGGTTATAATGAAATATAGTGATTACTTCCCACAGATCAATGTACATTTAATAACAATATCATTAGTACTTTATCTACATTAGATATAATGTAATATACTGATTCCTTCCCACAGATCAATGTACATCTAATAACAATATCATTAGTACTATACCAACATTAAATATGTAACGTAGATTTAATAACAATATCATTATTACCATGTCTACATTAGATATAATGTAATATACTGATTCCTTCCCACAGATCAATGTACATTTAATAACAGTATCATTATTTCTATATCTACACTAGATATAATGTCATATACAGATTCATTCCAACAGATCAATTTACATTTAATCACAATATCGTTAGTACTATATCTACATTAAGTATGAAATGTAGATTTAATAACAATATGTTTATTACCATATCTACATTAGATATAATGTAATATGCTGATTCCTTCCCACAGATCAATGTACATTTCATACCAATATCATTAGTACTATATCTACATTAGATATGTAATGCACAATTAATAACAATATTATTATTATCATATCAACATTAGATATAATGTAATATACTGATTACTACCGACAGATCAATGTAAATTTAATAACAATATCATTAACACATATCTACATTCGATATAACGTAATATACTGATTCATTCCCGCAGATCAATGTACATTTAATAACAATAACATTATTACTATATGTACAATATATATAATGTCATGTACAGATTCATTCAAACAGATCAATGTACATTTAATCACAATATCATTAGTACTATATCTACATTCGATATAATGTAATATACTGATTCATTCCCACAGATCAATGTACATTTAACAACAATATCATTTTTACTATTTGTACAGTAGATATAATGTCATATTCAGATTCATTCCCGCAGATCAAAGTACATTTAATAACAATATCATTAGTACTACATCTACATTCGATATAATGTAATATACTGATTCCTTCCCACAGATCAATGTACATTTGATAGCAATATCATTATTACTACATCCACATTAGATATGTAATGTACATTTAATATGAATATCATTGGTACTATATCTACATTCGATATAATGTAATATACTGATACCTTCCCACAGATCAATGTACATTTAATAACAATATCATTGGTACCATATCTACATTCGATACAATGTAACATAATGATTCATTCCCACAGATCAATCTACATTTAATAACAATATCATTATTACCATCTCTGCATTAGATATAATGTCATTTACAGATTCATTCCCACAGATCAATGTACATTTAATACCAATATCATTAGTACTATATCTACGTCAGATATGTAATGTACAATTAATAGCAATATTATTATTACCATATCTACATTAGATATAATGTAATATACTGATTCATTCCCATAGATCAATGTACATTTAATAACAATATCATTAGTACTATACCTACATTAAATATGTAATGTAGATTTAATAACAATATCATTATTACTATATCTACAATAGATATAATGTCCTGTACAGATTCATTCCAACAGATCAATGTACATTTAATCACAATATCATTAGTACTATATCTACATTCGATATAATGTAATCTACTTATTCGTTCCCACAGATCAATGTACATATAATACCAATATCATTAGTACTATATCTACATTAGATATCTACATTAGATATGTAATGTAGAATTAATAACAATATTATGATTACTATATCTAAATTTCATATAATGTAATATACAGATTCATTCCCACAGATCAAAGTACATTTAATCACAATATCATTAGTACTATATCTGCATTACATATGTAATGTTCATTTAATATCATTATTACCATATCTACATTAGATACTATGTAATATACTCATTCCTTCCCATAGATCAATGTACATTTAATAACAATATCATTAGTACTATATCTGCATTAGATATGTAATGTACATTTAATACCAATATCATTAGTAGTATGTCTACATTAGATATGTAATGTACGTTTAATAACAATATCATTATTACCATATCCACATTAGATATAAGGTAATCTTCTGATTACTACACACAGATCAGTGTACATTTAATAAGTATATCATTGGTACTATATCTACATTCGATATAATGTAATATATTGATTCATTCCCACAGATCAATGTACATTTAGTAACAATATCATTAGTACTATATCTACATTCGATATAATGTGATATACTTATTCGTTCCCACAGATCAATGTACATTTAATAACAACATCATTCATACTCTCTCTACATCGGATATAATCTGATATACTGATTACTTCCCACAGATCAATGTACATTTAATAGCGATATCATTATTACTATATCTACATTACATCAAATGTAATGTACTGATTTCTTCCCACAGATCAAGATACCTATGTTTAGTGACATCATCATTAGTACTATATCTACATTCGATATAATGTAATATACTGATTCATTCGAACAGGTCAATGTACATTTAATAAGAATATCATTGGTACTATATCTACATTCGATATAATGTAATATATTGATTCTTTCCCACAGATCAATGTACATTTAGTAACAATATCATTAGTACTATATCTACATTCGATATAATGTGATATACTTATTCGTTCCCACAGATCAATGTACATTTAATAACAATATCATTAGTACTATATCTACATTAGATATGTAATGTTCATTTAATAACAATATCATTATTACCAGATCTACATTAGATATTATGTAATATACAGATTCCTTCCCACAGATCAATGTACATTTATTACCAATATCATTAGTACTATATCTACATTAGTTATGTAATGTTCATTTTATAACAATATCATTATTACCATATCTACATTAGATATTATGTAATATACTGATTCCCTCCCAATGATCAATGTACATTTAATAACTATATCATTATTACCATATCTACATTAGATATTATGTAATATACTGATTCCTTCCCACAGATCAATGTACATTTGATAACAATATCATTAGTACTATATCTACATTCGATATAATGTAATATACTTATTCGCTCACACAGAGCAATGTACATATAATACCAATATCATTCGTCCAATATCTACATTAGATATGTAATGTACATTTAATAACAATATCATTATTACCATATCTACATTAGATATATTGTAATATACGGATTCATTCCCACAGATCAATGTACATTTAATCACAATATCATTATTACTATATCTACGGTAGATATAATGTCATATTCAGATTCATTCCCACAGATCAAAGTACATTTAATCACAATATCATTAGTACTATATCTACATTAGATATGCAATGTTCATTTAGTAACAATATCATTATTACCATAACTACATTAGATATAATGTAATATATTGCTTCCTTCCGACAGATCAATGAACATTTAATAACAATATCATTGGTACTATATCTACATTCGATATGTAATGTACATTTAATAACAATATCCGTATTACCATATTTACATTAGATATAATGTAATATACTGATTCATTCCCACAGATCAATGTACATTTAATAACAACATCATACACACTATATCTACACTGGATATAATGTAATATACTGATTACTTCCCACAGATAAATGTACATTTTAATAACAATATCATTAGGACTATATAAACATTACATATAATGTAATATACTGATTCCTTCCCACAGATAAATGTACATTTTAATAACAATATCATTAGTAGTATATGTACATTCGATATAATGTAATATACTGACTCATTCCCACAGATCAATGTACATTTAATTACAATATCATTATAACTATATCTACATTAGATATAATGTGATATACTGATTCATTCCCACTGATCAATGTACATTATTAACAATATCATTATTACCATATCTACATTAGATATAATGTCATATACTGATTGCTACCCACAGATCAATGTACATTTAATAACAATATCATTAGCACCATTTGTACATTCCATATAATGTGATATACTGATTCATTCCCACAGATCAATGTACATTTAATAACAATATCATTGGTACTATATCTACATTAGATATGTAATGTACATTTAATAACAATATCATTAGTACTATATCTACATTAGATATAATGTAATATACTGACACCTTCCCACAGATAAATGTACATTTTAATAACAACATCAATCATACTATATCTACATCGGTTATAACGTAATATACTGCTTCCTTCGCACAGATCAATGTACATGTAAGAACAATATCATTAGTACAATATCTACATTACATATAATGTAATATACTGATTCCTTCTCACAGATCAATGTACATTTAATAACAATATCATTATTACCATATCTACATTGGATATAATGTTATATACTGATTCATTCCCACAGATCAATGTACATTTAATACCAATATCATTAGTACTATACCTATATTTTATATGTAATGTAGATTGAATAACAATATCATTATTACCATATCTACATTAGATATAATGTAATATACCGATTCCTTCCCACAGATCAATGTACATTTAATACCAATATCATTAGTACTATATCTACATTCGCTATAATGTAATATACTGATTCCTTCCCACAGATCAATGTACATTTAACAACAATACAATTAGTACTATACCTACATTAAATTTGTAATGTACATTTAATAACAATATTATTATTACCATATCTACATTAGATATAATGTAATATACTGATTCATTCCCACAGATCAATGTACATTTAATACCAATATCATTAGTGCTATACCTACATTATATATGTAATGTAGATTTAATAACAATATCATTATTACCATATCTACATTAGATATAATGTAATATACCGATTCATTCCCACAGATCAATGTACATTTAATAACAGTATCATTAGTACTATACCTACATTAGATATGTAATGTAGATTTAATAACAATATCATTATTGCCATATCTACATTAGATAGAGTGCAATATACGGATACGTTCCCACAGATCAATGTTCATTTAATAACAATATCATTGATATTATGTCTACATTCCATATGTAGTGTACATTTAACAACAAAATCGTTATTACCATATCTACATACGATAAAGTGTAATATACTGATTCCTTCCCACAGATCAATGGACATTTAATAACAATATCATTAGTACTATACCAACATTAAATATGTAACGTAGATTTAATAACAATATCATTATTACCATGTCTACATTAGATATAATGTAATATACTGATTCCTTCCCACAGATCAATGTACATTTAATAACAGTATCATTATTTCTATATCTACACTAGATATAATGTCATATACAGATTCATTCCAACAGATCAATTTACATTTAATCACAATATCGTTAGTACTATATCTACATTAAGTATGAAATGTAGATTTAATAACAATATGTTTATTACCATATCTACATTAGATATAATGTAATATGCTGATTCCTTCCCACAGATCAATGTACATTTCATACCAATATCATTAGTACTATATCTACATTAGATATGTAATGTACAATTAATAACAATATTATTATTATCATATCAACATTAGATATAATGTAATATACTGATTACTACCGACAGATCAATGTAAATTTAATAACAATATCATTAACACATATCTACATTCGATATAACGTAATATACTGATTCATTCCCGCAGATCAATGTACATTTAATAACAATAACATTATTACTATATGTACAATATATATAATGTCATGTACAGATTCATTCAAACAGATCAATGTACATTTAATCACAATATCATTAGTACTATATCTACATTCGATATAATGTAATATACTGATTCATTCCCACAGATCAATGTACATTTAACAACAATATCATTTTTACTATTTGTACAGTAGATATAATGTCATATTCAGATTCATTCCCGCAGATCAAAGTACATTTAATAACAATATCATTAGTACTACATCTACATTCCATATAATGTAATATACTGATTCCTTCCCACAGATCAATGTACATTTGATAGCAATATCATTATTACTACATCCACATTAGATATGTAATGTACATTTAATATGAATATCATTGGTACTATATCTACATTCGATATAATGTAATATACTGATACCTTCCCACAGATCAATGTACATTTAATAACAATATCATTGGTACCATATCTACATTCGATACAATGTAACATAATGATTCATTCCCACAGATCAATCTACATTTAATAACAATATCATTATTACCATCTCTACATTAGATATAATGTCATTTACAGATTCATTCCCACAGATCAATGTACATTTAATACCAATATCATTAGTACTATGTCTACATTAGATATAATGTCATTTATACATTCATTCCCACAGAACAATGTACATTTAATAACAATATCATTAGCACTATATCTACATGCGATATAATGTAATATACTGATTCATTCCCACAGATCAATGTACATTTAATCACAATATCATTATTACCATAACCACATTAGATATAATGTAATATATTGATTCCTTCCCACAGATCAATGAACATTTAATAACAATATCATTGGTACTATATCTACATTCGATATGTAATGTACATTTAATAACAATATCCGTATTACCATATTTACATTAGATATAATGTAATATACTGATTCATTCCCACAGATCAATGTACATTTAATAACAACATCATACACACTATATCTACACTGGATATAATGTAATATACTGATTACTTCCCACAGATCAGTGTACATATAATAGGAATATCTCTATTACTATATCTACATCGGTTATAATGAAATATAGTGATTACTTCCCACAGATCAATGTACATTTAATAACAATATCATTAGTACTTTATCTACATTAGATATAATGTAATATACTGATTCCTTCCCACAGATCAATGTACATCTAATAACAATATCATTAGTACTATACCAACATTAAATATGTAACGTAGATTTAATAACAATATCATTATTACCATGTCTACATTAGATATAATGTAATATACTGATTCCTTCCCACAGATCAATGTACATTTAATAACAGTATCATTATTTCTATATCTACACTAGATATAATGTCATATACAGATTCATTCCAACAGATCAATTTACATTTAATCACAATATCGTTAGTACTATATCTACATTAAGTATGAAATGTAGATTTAATAACAATATGTTTATTACCATATCTACATTAGATATAATGTAATATGCTGATTCCTTCCCACAGATCAATGTACATTTCATACCAATATCATTAGTACTATATCTACATTAGATATGTAATGCACAATTAATAACAATATTATTATTATCATATCAACATTAGATATAATGTAATATACTGATTACTACCGACAGATCAATGTAAATTTAATAACAATATCATTAACACATATCTACATTCGATATAACGTAATATACTGATTCATTCCCGCAGATCAATGTACATTTAATAACAATAACATTATTACTATATGTACAATATATATAATGTCATGTACAGATTCATTCAAACAGATCAATGTACATTTAATCACAATATCATTAGTACTATATCTACATTCGATATAATGTAATATACTGATTCATTCCCACAGATCAATGTACATTTAACAACAATATCATTTTTACTATTTGTACAGTAGATATAATGTCATATTCAGATTCATTCCCGCAGATCAAAGTACATTTAATAACAATATCATTAGTACTACATCTACATTCGATATAATGTAATATACTGATTCCTTCCCACAGATCAATGTACATTTGATAGCAATATCATTATTACTACATCCACATTAGATATGTAATGTACATTTAATATGAATATCATTGGTACTATATCTACATTCGATATAATGTAATATACTGATACCTTCCCACAGATCAATGTACATTTAATAACAATATCATTGGTACCATATCTACATTCGATACAATGTAACATAATGATTCATTCCCACAGATCAATCTACATTTAATAACAATATCATTATTACCATCTCTGCATTAGATATAATGTCATTTACAGATTCATTCCCACAGATCAATGTACATTTAATACCAATATCATTAGTACTATATCTACGTCAGATATGTAATGTACAATTAATAGCAATATTATTATTACCATATCTACATTAGATATAATGTAATATACTGATTCATTCCCATAGATCAATGTACATTTAATAACAATATCATTAGTACTATACCTACATTAAATATGTAATGTAGATTTAATAACAATATCATTATTACTATATCTACAATAGATATAATGTCCTGTACAGATTCATTCCAACAGATCAATGTACATTTAATCACAATATCATTAGTACTATATCTACATTCGATATAATGTAATCTACTTATTCGTTCCCACAGATCAATGTACATATAATACCAATATCATTAGTACTATATCTACATTAGATATCTACATTAGATATGTAATGTAGAATTAATAACAATATTATGATTACTATATCTAAATTTCATATAATGTAATATACAGATTCATTCCCACAGATCAAAGTACATTTAATCACAATATCATTAGTACTATATCTGCATTACATATGTAATGTTCATTTAATAACATTATTACCATATCTACATTAGATACTATGTAATATACTCATTCCTTCCCATAGATCAATGTACATTTAATAACAATATCATTAGTACTATATCTGCATTAGATATGTAATGTACATTTAATACCAATATCATTAGTAGTATGTCTACATTAGATATGTAATGTACGTTTAATAACAATATCATTATTACCATATCCACATTAGATATAAGGTAATCTTCTGATTACTACACACAGATCAGTGTACATTTAATAAGTATATCATTGGTACTATATCTACATTCGATATAATGTAATATATTGATTCATTCCCACAGATCAATGTACATTTAGTAACAATATCATTAGTACTATATCTACATTCGATATAATGTGATATACTTATTCGTTCCCACAGATCAATGTACATTTAATAACAATATCATTAGTACTATATCTACATTACACATAATGTAATATACTGATTCCTTCCCACAGATCAATGTACATTTAACAACAACATCATTCATACTATATCTACAATGGATATAATGTAATATACTGATCCCTTCCCACAGATCAATGTACCTACATTTAATAACAATATCCTTAGTACTATATCCACATTACACATAATGTAATATACTGATTCCTTCCCACAGAACAATGTACATTTAATAACACCATCATTCATACTATATCTACGTTGGATATAATGTAATATACTGATCCCTTCCCACAGGTCAATGTACATACAATAGCAAAATCGTTATTGCTATATCTGCATTAGGTATAATGTAATGTATTTACTTCATCCTACAAATCATTGTACATTTAATAACATCATTCATGCTATAGCTAAATTGGATATAATGTAATATACTCACCCCTTCCCACAGATCAAGGTACCTACATTTAATAACAATATCATTATTACTACATCTACATTAGATATAAAGTAATATACTGATCCCTGCCCACAGTTCAATGTACCTATATTTAATAATAATATCATTAGTACTATATCCACATCATATATAATGTAATATACTGATTCCTTCCCACAGATCAATGTACATTAACAACTTCATCATTCATGCTATAGCTAAATTGGATATAATGTAATATACTGATCCCTGCCCACAGATCAATGTACCTACATTTAATAACAATATCATTAGTACTATATCTACATTAGATATAATGTAATATACTGATCCCTGCCCACAGTTCAATGTAACTATATTCAATAACAATATCATTAGTACTATATCCACATCATATATAATGTAACATACTGATTCCCTCCCACAGATCAATGTACATATAATAGCAATATCGTTATCACCATATCAACATCCGATATGTAATATACATTTAAAAACAAATCATTATTACTATATCTACGTCGGTTATAACGAAATGTACTGATTCCTTCCCAAGGATCAATGTACATATAATCGCAATATCATTATTAGTTACTATATCTACATCGGTTGTAACGCAATATACTGATTCCTTCCCACAGATCAATGTACATTTAATAGCAATATCATTAGTACTATATCTACATTAGATATAATGTAATATACTGATCCATTCGCACAGATCAAGGTACCTACATTTAATAACAATATCATTATTACTATATCTACACTAGATATAATGTAATATACTGATCCCTGCCCATAGATCAATGTACCTACATTTAATAACAATATCATTAGTACTACGTCCACATTACATATAATGTAGTATACTGATTCCTTCTCACAGATCAGTGTAGATTTAATAACAACATCCTTCATA
Source organism: Osmia lignaria lignaria (assembly GCF_051020975.1). Lineage (NCBI taxonomy): Eukaryota > Metazoa > Arthropoda > Insecta > Hymenoptera > Megachilidae > Osmia > Osmia lignaria. The sequence continues at coordinate 1,445,287 of NC_135035.1, forward strand.
CTATATCAACACTAGGTATAATGTAATATACTGATCCCCTCCCACAGACCAAGGTGCCTACATTTAGTAACAATATCATTATTACTATATCTACATTAGATATAATGTAATATACTGATCCCTGCCCACCGGTCATTGTACATTTAATAACAACATCGTTCATACTATATCCACATTAGGTATAATGTAATATAGTGATTACGTCCCACAGATCAATGTAACTACATTTAATAACAATATCCTTAGTACTATATCCACATTACACATAATGTAATATACTGATTCCTTCCCACAGATCAATGTACATTTAACAACAACATCATTCATACTATATCTACAGTGGATATAATGTAATATACTGATCCCTTCCCACAGATCAATGTACCTACATTTAATAACAATATCCTTAGTACTATATCCACATTACACATAATGTAATATACTGATTCCTTCCCACAGATCAATGTACATTTAATAACAACATCATTCATACTATATCTGCATTGGATATAATGTAATATACTGATCCCTTCCCACAGGTCAATATACATACAATAGCAAAATCGTTATTGCTATATCTACATTAGGTATAATGTAATGTATTTACTTCATCCTACAAATCATTGTACATTTAATAACATCATTCATGCTATAGCTAAATTGGATATAATGTAATATACTCACCCCTTCCCACAGATCAAGGTACCTACATTTAATAACAATATCATTATTACTACATCTACATTAGATATAAAGTAATATACTGATCCCTGCCCACAGTTCAATGTACCTATATTTAATAATAATATCATTAGTACTATATCCACATCATATATAATGTAATATACTGATTCCTTCCCACAGATCAATGTACATTAACAACAACATCATTCATGCTATAGCTAAATTGGATATAATGTAATATACTGATCCCTGCCCACAGATCAATGTACCTACATTTAATAACAATATCATTAGTACTATATCTACATTAGATATAATGTAATATACTGATCCCTGCCCACAGTTCAATGTAACTATATTCAATAACAATATCATTAGTACTATATCCACATAATATATAATGTAATATACTGATTCCCTCCCACAGATCAATGTACGTATAATAGCAATATCGTTATTACTATATCAACATCAGATATGTAATATACATTTAAAAACAAATCATTATTACTATATCTACGTCGGTTATAACGAAATGTTCTGATTCCTTCCCAAGGATCAATGTACATATAATCGCAATATCATTATTAGTTACTATATCTACATCGGTTGTAACGCAATATACTGATTCCTTCCCACAGACCAATGTACATTTAATAGCAATATCATTAGTACTATATCTACATTAGATATAATGTAATATACTGATCCCTTCCCACAGATCAATGTACCTACATTTAATAACAATATCCTTAGTACTATATCCACATTACACATAATGTAATATACTGATTCCTTCCCACAGAACAATGTACATTTAATAACACCATCATTCATACTATATCTACACGAGGTATAATGTAATATAGCGATTACGTCCCACAGATCAATGTACCTACATTTAATAACAATATCCTTAGTACTATATCCACATTACACATAATGTAATATACTGATTCATTCCCACAGACCAATATACCTTTAATAACCATATCATTAGTACTATATCTACATTCGATATATTGTAATATAGTGATTCATTCCCACAGATCAATGTGCCTTTAATAACAATATCATTAGCACTACATCTACATTCGATATAATGTAATATAGTGATCCATTCCCACAGACCAATGCACCTTTACTAACAATATCATTAGCACTATATCTACATTCGATATAACGTAATATGCAGATTCATTCCCACAGATATGTATATATAATAACCATATCATTAGTACCATACCTACATTCGATATAATGTAATATACTGATGGATTCCCACAAATCAATGCACCTTTCATAACAATATCATTAGCACTATATCTACATTCGACATAATGTAATATACTGATTCATTCCCACTGATCAATGTACATTTAATAACAACATCATTAGTAGTATATCTACATTACATACGTAATGTACAGTTAATAACAATATTATTATCACCATATCTACATTAGATATAATGTAATATACTGATTGATCCCCAAAGATCAATGTACATTTCATAACAATATCATTAGTACTAAATCTACATTCGATATAATGTAATATACTGATTCATTCCCACAGATCAATATATTTAATAATCATATCAGTAGTACTATATCTACATTCGATAAAATGAAATATACTGATTCATTCCCACAGATCAATGTATCTTTAATAACAATATCATTAGCACTATATCTACATTCGATATAATGTAATATACTGATTCATTCCCACAGATCAATGTACATTTAATAAACATATCATTAGTACCATATCTACATTAGATATGTAATGTACATTTAATAACAATATCATTATTAGTATATCTACATTAGGTATAATGTCATATACAGATTCATTCCCACAGATCAATATACCTTTAATAACCATATCATTAGTACTATATCTACATTAGATATAATGTAATATACTGATTCATTCCCGCAGATCAATGTGCCTTTAATAACAATATCATTAGCACTATATCTACATTCGATATAATGTAATATACTGATTCATTCCCACAGACCAATGCACCATTAATAACAATATCATTAGCACTATATCTACATTCGATATAACGTAATATACTGATTCATTCCCACAGATATGTACATATAATAACCATATCATAAGTACCATACCTACATTCGATATAATGTAATATACTGATGGATTGCCACAGATCAATGCACCTTTCATAACAATATCATTAGCACTATATCTACATTCGATATAATTTCATATACAGATTCATTCCCACTGATCAATGTACATTTAATAACAATATCATTAGTAGTATATCTACGTTACATACGTAATGAACAATTAATAACAATATCGTTATTACCATATCTACATTAGATATAATGTAATATACTGATTCATTCCCACAGATCAATATACCTTTAATAACCATATCATTAGTACTATATCTACATTCGATATATTGTAATATAGTGATTCATTCCCACAGATCAATGTGCCTTTAATAACAATATCATTAGCACTACATCTACATTCGATATAATGTAATATAGTGATCCATTCCCACAGACCAATGCACCTTTAATAACAATATCATTAGCACTATATCTACATTCGATATAACGTAATATGCAGATTCATTCCCACAGATATGTATATATAATAACCATATCATTAGTACCATACCTACATTCGATATAATGTAATATACCGATGGATTCCCACAAATCAATGCACCTTTCATAACAATATCATTAGCACTATATCTACATTCGACATAATGTAATATACTGATTCATTCCCACTGATCAATGTACATTTAATAACAACATCATTAGTAGTATATCTACATTACATACGTAATGTACAGTTAATAACAATATTATTATCACCATATCTACATTAGATATAATGTAATATACTGATTGATCCCCAAAGATCAATGTACATTTCATAACAATATCATTAGTACTAAATCTACATTCGATATAATGTAATATACTGATTCATTCCCACAGATCAATATATTTAATAATCATATCAGTAGTACTATATCTACATTCGATAAAATGAAATATACTGATTCATTCCCACAGATCAATGTATCTTTAATAACAATATCATTAGCACTATATCTACATTCGATATAATGTAATATACTGATTCATTCCCACAGATCAATGTACATTTAATAAACATATCATTAGTACCATATCTACATTAGATATGTAATGTACATTTAATAACAATATCATTATTAGTATATCTACATTAGGTATAATGTCATATACAGATTCATTCCCACAGATCAATATACCTTTAATAACCATATCATTAGTACTATATCTACATTAGATATAATGTAATATACTGATTCATTCCCGCAGATCAATGTGCCTTTAATAACAATATCATTAGCACTATATCTACATTCGATATAATGTAATATACTGATTCATTCCCACAGACCAATGCACCATTAATAACAATATCATTAGCACTATATCTACATTCGATATAACGTAATATACTGATTCATTCCCACAGATATGTACATATAATAACCATATCATAAGTACCATACCTACATTCGATATAATGTAATATACTGATGGATTGCCACAGATCAATGCACCTTTCATAACAATATCATTAGCACTATATCTACATTCGATATAATTTCATATACAGATTCATTCCCACTGATCAATGTACATTTAATAACAATATCATTAGTAGTATATCTACGTTACATACGTAATGTACAATTAATAACAATATCGTTATTACCATATCTACATTAGATATAATGTAATATACTGATTCATTCCCACAGATCAATATACCTTTAATAACCATATCATTAGTACTATATCTACATTCGATATATTGTAATATAGTGATTCATTCCCGCAGATCAATGTGCCTTTAATAACAATATCATTAGCACTATATCTACATTCGATATAATGTAATATACTGATTCATTCCCACAGACCAATGCACCATTAATAACAATATCATTAGCACTATATCTACATTCGATATAACGTAATATGCAGATTCATTCCCACAGATATGTATATATAATAACCATATCATTAGTACCATACCTACATTCGATATAATGTAATATACCGATGGATTCCCACAGATCAATGTACATTTAAGAACCATATCATTAGTACCATATCTACATTAGATATGTAATGTACATTTAATAACAATATCATTATTACTATATCTACATTAGGTATAATGTCATATACTGATCCCTGCCCACAGATCAATGTACCTACATTTAATAACAATATCATTAGTACTACGTCCACATTACATATAATGTAGTATACTGATTCCTTCTCACAGATCAGTGTAGATTTAATAACAACATCCTTCATACTATATCAACACTAGGTATAATGTAATATACTGATCCCTGCCCACCGGTCAATGTACATTTAATAACAACATCGTTCATACTATATCCACATTAGGTATAATGTAATATAGTGATTGCGTCCCACAGATCAATGTACCTACATTTAATAACAATATCCTTAGTACTATATCCACATTACACATAATGTAATATACTGATTCCTTCCCACAGATCAATGTACATTTAACAACGACATCATTCGTACTATATCTACATTGGATATAATGTAATATACTGATCCCTTCCCACAGATCAATGTACCTACATTTAATAACAATATCCTTAGTACTATATCCACATCACACATAATGTAATATACTGATTCCTTCCCACAGAACAATGTACATTTAATAACCCCATCATTCATACTATATCTACACGAGGTATAATGTAATATAGTGATTTCATCCCCCAGATCAATGTACATATAACAACAACATCATTCATACTATATCTACATTGGATATAATGTAATATACTGATCCCTTCCCACAGGTCAATGTACATATAATAGTATAATTGTTATTACTATATCTACATTAGGTATAATGTAATGTATTTACTACATCCTACAGATCATTGTACATTTAATAACATCATTCATGCTATAGCTAAATTGGCTATAATGTAATATACTCACCCCTACCCACAGATCAAGGTACCTACATTTAATAACAATATCATTATTACTACATCTACATTAGATATAAAGTAATATACTGATCCCTGCCCACAGTTCAATGTACCTATATTTAATAATAATATCATTAGTACTATATCCACATCATATATAATGTAATATACTGATTCCTTCCCACAGATCAATGTACATTAACAACAACATCATTCATGCTATAGCTAAATTGGATATAATGTAATATACTGATCCCTGCCCACCGGTCAATGTACATTTAATAACAACATCGTTCATACTATATCCACATTAGGTATAATGTAATATAGTGATTACGTCCCACAGATCAATGTACCTACATTTAATAACAATATCCTTAGTACTATACCCACATTACACATAATGTAATATACTGATTCCTTCCCACAGATCAATGTACATTTAACAACAACATCATTCATACTATATCTACAATGGATATAATGTAATATACTGATCGCTGCCCATAGTTCAATGTACCTATATTTAATAACAATATCATTAGTACTATATCCACATCACATATAATGTAATATACTGATTCCTTCCCACAGATCAATGTACATTTAATAACAACATTATTCATACTATATCTACACTAGGTATAATGTAACATAGTGATTACATCCCACAGATCAATGTACACTTAAAAACAACATCATTCATACTATAACTACATTGGATATAATGTAATATACTGATCCCTTCCCACAGATCAAGGTATCTACATTTAATAACAACATCATTATTACTATATCTACACTAGATATAATGCAATATACGGATTCCTTCCCACAGATCAATGTACATTTAATAACAACATCATTCATACTATATCTGCATTGGATATAATGTAATATACTGATCCCTTCCCACAGGTCAATGTACATACAATAGCAAAATCGTTATTACTATATCTACATTAAGTATAATGTAATGTATTTACTACATCCTACAGATCATTGTACATTTAATAACATCATTCATGCTATAGCTAAATTGGATATAATGTAATATACTCACCCCTTCCCACAGATCAAGGTACCTACATTTAATAACAATATCATTATTACTACATCTACATTAGATATAAAGTAATATACTGATCCCTGCCCACAGTTCAATGTACCTATATTTAATAATAATATCATTAGTACTATATCCACATCATATATAATGTAATATACTGATTCCTTCCCACAGATCAATGTACATTAACAACAACATCATTCATGCTATAGCTAAATTGGATATAATGTAATATACTGATCCCTGCCCACAGATCAATGTACCTACATTTAATAACAATATCATTAGTACTATATCTACATTAGATATAATGTAATATACTGATCCCTGCCCACAGTTCAATGCAACTATATTTAATAACAATATCATTAGTACTATATCCACATCATATATAATGTAATATACTGATTCCTTCCCACAGATCAATGTACATTTAACAACCGCATCATTCATACTATGTCTACATTGGATATAATGTAATATACTGTTCCCTTCCCACAGATCAATGTACATATAATAACAATATCATTATTACTATAACTACACTAGATATAATGTAATATACTGATCCCTCCCCACAGATCAATGTACATTTTATAACAACATCATTCATACTATATCTACATTGGATATAATGTAATATACTGATCCCTTCCCATACGTCAATGTACATATAATAGCAAAATCGTTATTACTATATCTACATTAGGTATAATGTAATATACTGATCCCTGCCCACAGATCAATGTACCTACATTTAATAACAATATCATTAGTACTACGTCCACATTACATATAATGTAGTATACTGATTCCTTCTCACAGATCAGTGTAGATTTAATAACAACATCCTTCATACTATATCAACACTAGGTATAATGTAATATACTGATCCCTTCCCACAGACCAAGGTGCCTACATTTAGTAACAATATCATTATTACTATATCTACATTAGATATAATGTAATATCCTGATCCCTGCCCACCGGTCAATGTACATTTAATAACAACATCGTTCATACTATATCCACATTAGGTATAATGTAATATAGTGATTACGTCCCACAGATCAATGTACCTACATTTAATAACATTATCATTAATACTATATCTACATGAGACATAATGATATATAATAATCCCTGCCCACAGATCAATGTATATTTAATAGCGATATCATTATTACTATATCTACATTAGATATAATGTTATATACTGATCCCTGCCCACAGTTCAATGTTCCTATACTTAATAACAATATCATTAGTACTATATCCACATCATATATAATGTAATATACTGATTCCTTCCCACAGATCAACGTAGATTTAATAACAACATCATTCATACAATATCAACACTAGGTATAATGTAATATAGTGATTACATCCCACAGATCAAGGTACATTTTATAACAACATCGTTCATACTATATCTACGGTGGATATAATGTAATATACTGATCCCTTCCCACAGACCAAGGTGCCTACATTTAGTAACAATATCATTCATACTATATCAACACTAGGTATAATGTAACATAGTGATTACATCCCACAGATCAATGTACATTTAACAACAACATCATTCATACTATAACTACATTGGATATAATGTAATATACTGATCCCTTCCCACAGATCAAGGTATCTACATTTAATAACAACATCATTATTACTATATCTACACTAGATATAGTGCAATATACGGATTCCTTCCCACAGATCAATGTACATTTAATAACAACATCATTCATACTATATCTGCATTGGATATAATGTAATATACTGATCCCTGCCCACCGGTCAATGTACATTTAATAACAACATCGTTCATACTATATCCACATTAGGTATAATGTAACATAGTGATTACGTCCCACAGATCAATGTACCTACATTTAATAACAATATCCGTAGTACTATATCCACATTACACATAATGTAATATACTGATTCCTTCCCACAGATCAATGTACATTGAACAACAACATCATTCATACTATATCTACAATGGATATAATGTAATATACTGATCCCTTCCCACAGATCAATGTACCTACATTTAATAACAATATCCTTAGTACTGTTTCCACATTACACATAATGTAATATACTGATTCCTTCCCACAGATCAATGTACATTTAATAACAACATTATTCATACTATATCTACACTAGGGATAATGTAACATAGTGATTACATCCCGCAGATCAATGTACACTTAATAACAACATCATTCATACTATAACTACATTGGATATAATGTAATATACTGATCCCTCCCCACAGATCAATGTACATTTAATAACAACATCATTCATGCTATATCTACATTGGATATAATGTATTATACTGATCCCTTCCCGCAGACTAATGTACATATAATAGCAAAATCGTTATTTCTATATCTACATTAGGTATAATGTAATGTAGTGACTACATCCCAGAGCTCATTTTACATTTAATAAAAACATCATTCATGGTATAGCTAAATTGGATATAATGTAATATACTGATCCATTCCCACAGATCAAGGTACCTACATTTAATAACAATATCATTATTACTACATCTACATTAGATATAAACTAATATACTGATCCCTGCCCACAGTTCAATGTACCTATACTTAATAACAATATCATTGGTACTATATCCACATCATATGTAATGTAATATACTGATTCCTTCCCTCAGATCAACGTAGATTTAATAACAGCATCATTCATACTATGTCTACATTGGATATAATGTAATATACTGATTCCTTCCCACAGATCAATGTACATTTAGTAACACCATCATTCATACTATATCTACACTGGATATAATACAATATACGGATTCCTCCCCACAGATCAATGTACATTTCATAACAACATCATTCATACTATATCTACATTGGATATAATGTAATATACTGATCCCTTCCCATACGTCAATGTACATATAATAGCAGAATCGTTATTACTATATCTACATTAGGTATAATGTAATATACTGATCCCTGCTCACAGATCAATGTACCTATATTTAACAACAATATCCTTAGTACCATATCCACATTACACATAATGTAATATACTGATTCCTTCCCACAGATCAATGTACATTTAATAACAACAGCATTCATACTATATCAACACTAGGTATAATGTAATATAGTGATTACATCCCACAGATCAAGGTACATTCAATATCGATATCATTATTACTATATCTACATTGGGTATAATGTAATATACTGAACCCTCCCCACAGATCAATGTACCTACATTTAACAACAATATCATTAGTACTACGTCCACATTGCATATAATGTAATATACTGATTCCTTCCCACAGATCAGTGTACATTTAATAACAACATCATTCATTACATATCTACATTGGGTACAATGTAATATAGTGATTACATCCCACAGAACAATGTACATGTAATATCGATATCATTACTACTATATCTACATAAGATATAATGTAATATACTGATCCCTGCCCATAGTTCAATGTACCTATATTTAATAACAATATCATTAGTACTATATCCACATCACATATAATGTAATATACTGATTCCTTCCCACAGATCAATGTACATTAACAACAACATCATTCATGCTATAGCTAAATTGGATATAATGTAATATACTGATCCCTGCCCACAGATCAATGTACCTACATTTAAAAACAATATCATTAGTACTATATCTACATTGGATATAATGTAATACACTGATACCTGCCCACAGTTCAATATAACTATATTTCATAACAATATCATTAGTACTATATCCACATCATATATAATGTAATATACTGATTACTTCCCACAGATCAATGTACATTTAACAACAGCATCATTCATACTATGTCTACATTGGATATAATGTAATAATCTGATCCCTTCCCACAGATCAATGTACATATAATAACAATATCATTATTACTATAACTACACTAGATATAATGTAATATACTGATTCCTTCCCTCAGATCAATGTACATTTAATATCGATATCATTATTACTATTTCTACATTATATATAATGTAATCTACTGATCCCTTCCCACAGATCAAGGTATCTACATTTAATAACAATATCATTATTACTATATCTACACTAGATATAATGCAATATACGGATTCCTTCCCACAGATCAATGTACATTTAATAACAACATCATTCATACCATATCTGCATTGGATATAATGTAATATACTGATCCCTTCTCACAGGTCAATGTACATACAATAGCAAAATCGTTATTACTATATCTACATTACGTATAATGTAATCTAGTGACTACATCCCACAGATCATTGTACGTTTAATAACAACATCATTCATACTATATCTGCATTGGATATAATGTAATATACTGATCCCTTCCCACAGGTCAATGTACATACAATAGCAAAATCGTTATTACTATATCTACATTAGGTATAATGTAATGTATTTACTACATCCAACAGATCATTGTACATTTAATAACATCATTCATGCTATAGCTAAATTGGATATAATGTAATATACTCACCCCTTCCCACAGATCAAGGTACCTACATTTAATAACAATATCATTATTACTACATCTACATTAGATATAAAGTAATATACTAATCCCTGCCCACAGTTCAATGTACCTATATTTAATAATAATATCATTAGTACTACATCCACATCATATATAATGTAATATACTGATTCCTTCCCACAGATCAACGTAGATTTAATAACAACATCATTCATACTATATCAGCACTAGATATAATGTAATATAGTGATCACATCCCACAGATCAAGGTACATTTAATAACAACATCGTTCATACTATATCTACATTGGATATAATGTAATATACTGATCCCTTCCCACAGATCAATGTACATTTAGTAACACCATCATTCATACTATATCTACACTGGATATAATACAATATACGGATTCCTCCCCACAGATCAATGTACATTTCAAAACAACATCATTCATACTATATCTGCATTGGATATAATGTAATATACTGATCCCTTCCCACAGGTCAATGTACATACAATAGCAAAATCGTTATTACTATATCTACATTAGGTATAATGTAATGTATTTACTACATCCAACAGATCATTGTACATTTAATAACATCATTCATGCTATAGCTAAATTGGATATAATGTAATATACTGATTCCTGCCCACAGATCAATGTACCTACATTTAATAACAATATCATTAGTACTATATCTACATTAGGTATAATGTAATATACTGATCCCTGCCCACAGATCAATGTACCTACATTTAATAACAATATCATTAGTACTATATCTACATTAGATGTAATGTAATATATAGATCCCTGCCCACAGTTCAATGTAACTATATTTAATAACAATATCATTAGTACTATATCCACATCATATATAATGTAATATACTGATCCTCTCCACAGATCAATGTACATTTAACAACAGCATCATTCATACTATGTCTACATTGGACATAATGTAATATACTGATTACTTCCCACAGATCAATGTACATTAAATAACAACATTATTCATACTATATCTACACTAGGTATAATGTAACATAGTGATTACATCCCACAGATCAATGTACATTAAATAACAACATCATTCATACTATAACTACATTGGATATAATGTAATATACTGATCCCTTCCCACAGATCAATGTACATATAATAGGAACATCGTTATTACTATATCTACATTAGGTATAATGTAATGTATTAACTACATCCTATAGATCATTGTACATTTAATAACATCATTCATGCTATAGCTAAATTGGATATAATGTAATATACTGATCCTTTCCCACAGATCAAGGTAGCTACATTTAATAACATTATCATTAATACTATATCTACATGAGATATAATGTTATATACTGATCCCTGCCCACAGATCAATGTACCTACATTAAATAACAATATCATTAGTACTATATCTACATTAGATATAATGTAATTTACTGATCCCTGCCCACAGATCAATGTACCTACATTTAATAACAATATCATTAGTACTATATCTACATTAGATATAATGTAATATACTGATCCCTTCCCACAGATCAAGGTATCTACATTTAACAACAATATCATTATTACTATATCTACACTAGATATAATGCAATATACGGATTCCTTCCCACAGATCAATGTACATTTAACAACAACATCATTCATACTATATCTACATTGGATATAATGTAATATACTGATCCCTGCCCACCGTTCAATGTACCTATATTTAATAATAATATCATTAGTACTACATCCACATCATATATAATGTAATATACTGATTCCTTCCCACAGATCAATGTACATTAACAACAACATCATTCATGCTATAGCTAAATTGGATATAATGTAATATACTGATCCCTGCCCACAGATCCATGTACCTACATTTAATAACAATATCATTAGTACTATATCTACATTAGATATAATGTAATATACTGATCCCTGCCCACAGTTCAATGTAACTATATTTAATAACAATATCATTAGTACTATATCCACATCATATATAAGGTAATATACTGATTCCTCCCCACAGATCAATGTACATTTAACAACAGCATCATTCATACTATGTCTACATTGGATATAATGTAATATATTGATCCCTTCCCACAGATCAATGTACATTAAATAACAACATAATTCATACTATATCTACACTAGGTATAATGTAACATAGTGATTACATCCCACAGATCAATGTACATTTAATAACAACATCATTCATACTATAACTACACTGGATATAATGTAATATACGGATTCCTTCCCACGGATCAATGTACATTTAATAACAACATCATTCATACCATATCTGCATTGGATATAATGTAATATACTGATCCCTTCTCACAGGTCAATGTACATACAATAGCAAAATCGTTATTACTATATCTACATTACGTATAATGTAATCTAGTGACTACATCCCACAGATCATTGTACGTTTAATAACAACATCATTCATACTATATCTGCATTGGATATAATGTAATATACTGATCCCTTCCCACAGGTCAATGTACATACAATAGCAAAATCGTTATTACTATATCTACATTAGGTATAATGTAATGTATTTACTACATCCAACAGATCATTGTACATTTAATAACATCATTCATGCTATAGCTAAATTGGATATAATGTAATATACTCACCCCTTCCCACAGATCAAGGTACCTACATTTAATAACAATATCATTATTACTACATCTACATTAGATATAAAGTAATATACTAATCCCTGCCCACAGTTCAATGTACCTATATTTAATAATAATATCATTAGTACTACATCCACATCATATATAATGTAATATACTGATTCCTTCCCACAGATCAACGTAGATTTAATAACAACATCATTCATACTATATCAACACTAGGTATAATGTAATATAGTGATTACATCCCACAGATCAAGGTACATTTAATAACAACATCATTCATACTATATCTACATTGGATATAATGTATTATACTGATCCCTTCCCGCAGACTAATGTACATATAATAGCAAAATCGTTATTTCTATATCTACATTAGGTATAATGTAATGTAGTGACTACATCCCGGAGCTCATTTTACATTTAATAAAAACATCATTCATGGTATAGCTAAATTGGATATAATGTAATATACTGATCCATTCCCACAGATCAAGGTACCTACATTTAATAACAATATCATTATTGCTACATCTACATTAGATATAAACTAATATACTGATCCCTGCCCACAGTTCAATGTACCTATACTTAATAACAATATCATTGGTACTATATCCACATCATATGTAATGTAATATACTGATTCCTTCCCTCAGATCAACGTAGATTTAATAACAGCATCATTCATACTATGTCTACATTGGATATAATGTAATATACTGATTCCTTCCCACAGATCAATGTACATTTAGTAACACCATCATTCATACTATATCTACACTGGATATAATACAATATACGGATTCCTCCCCACAGATCAATGTACATTTCATAACAACATCATTCATACTATATCTACATTGGATATAATGTAATATACTGATCCCTTCCCATACGTCAATGTACATATAATAGCAGAATCGTTATTACTATATCTACATTAGGTATAATGTAATATACTGATCCCTGCTCACAGATCAATGTACCTATATTTAACAACAATATCCTTAGTACCATATCCACATTACACATAATGTAATATACTGATTCCTTCCCACAGATCAATGTACATTTAATAACAACAGCATTCATACTATATCAACACTAGGTATAATGTAATATAGTGATTACATCCCACAGATCAAGGTACATTCAATATCGATATCATTATTACTATATCTACATTGGGTATAATGTAATATACTGAACCCTCCCCACAAATCAATGTACCTACATTTAACAACAATATCATTAGTACTACGTCCACATTGCATATAATGTAATATACTGATTCCTTCCCACAGATCAGTGTACATTTAATAACAACATCATTCATTACATATCTACATTGGGTACAATGTAATATAGTGATTACATCCCACAGAACAATGTACATGTAATATCGATATCATTACTACTATATCTACATAAGATATAATGTAATATACTGATCCCTGCCCATAGTTCAATGTACCTATATTTAATAACAATATCATTAGTACTATATCCACATCACATATAATGTAATATACTGATTCCTTCCCACAGATCAATGTACATTAACAACAACATCATTCATGCTATAGCTAAATTGGATATAATGTAATATACTGATCCCTGCCCACAGATCAATGTACCTACATTTAAAAACAATATCATTAGTACTATATCTACATTGGATATAATGTAATACACTGATACCTGCCCACAGTTCAATATAACTATATTTCATAACAATATCATTAGTACTATATCCACATCATATATAATGTAATATACTGATTACGTCCCACAGATCAATGTACATTTAACAACAGCATCATTCATACTATGTCTACATTGGATATAATGTAATAATCTGATCCCTTCCCACAGATCAATGTACATATAATAACAATATCATTATTACTATAACTACACTAGATATAATGTAATATACTGATTCCTTCCCTCAGATCAATGTACATTTAATATCGATATCATTATTACTATTTCTACATTATATATAATGTAATCTACTGATCCCTTCCCACAGATCAAGGTATCTACATTTAATAACAATATCATTATTACTATATCTACACTAGATATAATGCAATATACGGATTCCTTCCCACAGATCAATGTACATTTAATAACAACATCGTTCATACTATATCTGCATTGGATATAATGTAATATACTGATCCCTTCCCACAGGTCAATGTACATACAATAGCAAAATCGTTATTACTATATCTACATTAGGTATAATGTAATGTATTTACTACATCCTACAGATCATTGTACATTTAATAACATCATTCATGCTATAGCTAAATTGGATATAATGTAATATACTGATTCCTGCCCACAGATCAATGTACCTACATTTAATAACAATATCATTAGTACTATATCTACATTAGGTATAATGTAATATACTGATCCCTGCCCACAGATCAATGTACCTACATTTAATAACAATATCATTAGTACTATATCTACATTAGATATAATGTAATATACTGATCCCTGCCCACAGTTCAATGTAACTATATTTAATAACAATATCATTAGTACTATATCCACATCATATATAATGTAATATACTGATCCTCCCCACAGATCAATGTACATTTAACAACAGCATCATTCATACTATGTCTACATTGGACATAATGTAATATACTGATTCCTTCCCACAGATCAATGTACATTAAATAACAACATTATTCATACTATATCTACACTAGGTATAATGTAACATAGTGATTACATCCCACAGATCAATGTACATTAAATAACAACATCATTCATACTATAACTACATTGGATATAATGTAATATACTGATCCCTTCCCACAGATCAATGTACATATAATAGGAACATCGTTATTACTATATCTACATTAGGTATAATGTAATGTATTAACTACATCCTATAGATCATTGTACATTTAATAACATCATTCATGCTATAGCTAAATTGGATATAATGTAATATACTGATCCTTTCCCACAGATCAAGGTAGCTACATTTAATAACATTATCATTAATAGTATATCTACATGAGATATAATGTTATATACTGATCCCTGCCCACAGATCAATGTACCTACATTAAATAACAATATCATTAGTACTATATCTACATTAGATATAATGTAATTTACTGATCCCTGCCCACAGATCAATGTACCTACATTTAATAACAATATCATTAGTACTATATCTACATTAGATATAATGTAATATACTGATCCCTTCCCACAGATCAAGGTATCTACATTTAACAACAATATCATTATTACTATATCTACACTAGATATAATGCAATATACGGATTCCTTCCCACAGATCAATGTACATTTAACAACAACATCATTCATACTATATCTACATTGGATATAATGTAATATACTGATCCCTGCCCACCGTTCAATGTACCTATATTTAATAATAATATCATTAGTACTACATCCACATCATATATAATGTAATATACTGATTCCTTCCCACAGATCAATGTACATTAACAACAACATCATTCATGCTATAGCTAAATTGGATATAATGTAATATACTGATCCCTGCCCACAGATCCATGTACCTACATTTAATAACAATATCATTAGTACTATATCTACATTAGATATAATGTAATATACTGATCCCTGCCCACAGTTCAATGTAACTATATTTAATAACAATATCATTAGTACTATATCCACATCATATATAAGGTAATATACTGATTCCTCCCCACAGATCAATGTACATTTAACAACAGCATCATTCATACTATGTCTACATTGGATATAATGTAATATATTGATCCCTTCCCACAGATCAATGTACATTAAATAACAACATAATTCATACTATATCTACACTAGGTATAATGTAACATAGTGATTACATCCCACAGATCAATGTACATTTAATAACAACATCATTCATACTATAACTACACTGGATATAATGTAATATACGGATTCCTTCCCACGGATCAATGTACATTTAATAACAACATCATTCATACCATATCTGCATTGGATATAATGTAATATACTGATCCCTTCTCACAGGTCAATGTACATACAATAGCAAAATCGTTATTACTATATCTACATTACGTATAATGTAATCTAGTGACTACATCCCACAGATCATTGTACGTTTAATAACAACATCATTCATACTATATCTGCATTGGATATAATGTAATATACTGATCCCTTCCCACAGGTCAATGTACATACAATAGCAAAATCGTTCATACTATATCCACATTAGGTATAATGTAATATAGTGATTACGTCCCACAGATCAATGTACACTTAAAAACAACATCATTCATACTATAACTACATTGGATATAATGTAATATACTGATCCCTTCCCACAGATCAAGGTATCTACATTTAATAACAACATCATTATTACTACATCTACACTAGATATAATGCAATATACGGATTCCTTCCCACAGATCAATGTACATTTAATAACAACATCATTCATACTATATCTGCATTGGATATAATGTAATATACTGATCCCTTCCCACAGATCAAGGTATCTACATTTAATAACAACATCATTATTACTATATCTACACTAGATATAATGCAATATACGGATTCCTTCCCACAGATCAATGTACATTTAATAACAACATCATTCATACTATATCTGCATTGGATATAATGTAATATACTGATCCCTTCCCACAGGTCAATGTACATACAATAGCAAAATCGTTATTACTATATCTACATTAGGTATAATGTAATGTATTTACTACATCCTACAGATCATTGTACATTTAATAAGATCATTCATGCTATAGCTAAATTGGATATAATGTAATATACTCACCCCTTCCCACAGATCAAGGTACCTACATTTAATAACAATATCATTATTACTACATCTACATTAGATATAATGCAATATACGGATTCCTTCCCACAGATCAATGTACATTTAATAACAACATCATTCATACTACAACTACATTGGATATAATGTAATATACTGATCCCTCCCCACAGATCAATGTACATTTTATAACAACATCATTCATACTATATCTACATTGGATATAATGTAATATACTGATCCCTTCCCATACGTCAATGTACATATAATAGCAAAATCGTTATTACTATATCTACATTAGGTATAATGTAATATACTGATCCCTGCCCACCGGTCAATGTACATTTAATAACAACATCGTTCATACTATATCCACATTAGGTATAATGTAATATAGTGATTACGTCCCACAGATCAATGTACCTACATTTAATAACATTATCATTAATACTATATCTACATGAGACATAATGATATATACTAATCCCTGCCCACAGATCAATGTATATTTAATAGCGATATCATTATTACTATATCTACATTAGATATAATGTTATATACTGATCCCTGCCCACAGTTCAATGTTCCTATACTTAATAACAATATCATTAGTACTATATCCACATCATATATAATGTAATATACTGATTCCTTCCCACAGATCAACGTAGATTTAATAACAACATCATTCATACAATATCAACACCAGGTATAATGTAATATAGTGATTACATCCCACAGATCAAGGTACATTTTATAACAACATCGTTCATACTATATCTACGGTGGATATAATGTAATATACTGATCCCTTCCCACAGACCAAGGTGCCTACATTTAGTAACAATATCATTCATACTATATCAACACTAGGTATAATGTAACATAGTGATTACATCCCACAGATCAATGTACATTTAACAACAACATCATTCATACTATAACTACATTGGATATAATGTAATATACTGATCCCTTCCCACAGATCAAGGTATCTACATTTAATAACAACATCATTATTACTATATCTACACTAGATATAATGCAATATACGGATTCCTTCCCACAGATCAATGTACATTTAATAACAACATCATTCATACTATATCTGCATTGGATATAATGTAATATACTGATCCCTGCCCACCGGTCAATGTACATTTAATAACAACATCGTTCATACTATATCCACATTAGGTATAATGTAACATAGTGATTACGTCCCACAGATCAATGTACCTACATTTAATAACAATATCCGTAGTACTATATCCACATTACACATAATGTAATATACTGATTCCTTCCCACAGATCAATGTACATTGAACAACAACATCATTCATACTATATCTACAATGGATATAATGTAATATACTGATCCCTTCCCACAGATCAATGTACCTACATTTAATAACAATATCCTTAGTACTGTTTCCACATTACACATAATGTAATATACTGATTCCTTCCCACAGATCAATGTACATTTAATAACAACATTATTCATACTATATCTACACTAGGGATAATGTAACATAGTGATTACATCCCGCAGATCAATGTACACTTAATAACAACATCATTCATACTATAACTACATTGGATATAATGTAATATACTGATCCCTCCCCACAGATCAATGTACATTTTATAACAACATCATTCATACTATATCTACATTGGATATAATGTAATATACTGATCCCTTCCCATACGTCAATGTACATATAATAGCAAAATCGTTATTACTATATCTACATTAGGTATAATGTAATATACTGATCCCTGCCCACCGGTCAATGTACATTTAATAACAACATCGTTCATACTATATCCACATTAGGTATAATGTAATATAGTGATTACGTCCCACAGATCAATGTACCTACATTTAATAACATTATCATTAATACTATATCTACATGAGACATAATGATATATACTAATCCCTGCCCACAGATCAATGTATATTTAATAGCGATATCATTATTACTATATCTACATTAGATATAATGTTATATACTGATCCCTGCCCACAGTTCAATGTTCCTATACTTAATAACAATATCATTAGTACTATATCCACATCATATATAATGTAATATACTGATTCCTTCCCACAGATCAACGTAGATTTAATAACAACATCATTCATACTATATCAACACTAGGTATAATGTAATATAGTGATTACATCCCACAGATCAAGGTACATTTAATAACAACATCATTCATGCTATATCTACATTGGATATAATGTATTATACTGATCCCTTCCCGCAGACTAATGTACATATAATAGCAAAATCGTTATTTCTATATCTACATTAGGTATAATGTAATGTAGTGACTACATCCCAGAGCTCATTTTACATTTAATAAAAACATCATTCATGGTATAGCTAAATTGGATATAATGTAATATACTGATCCATTCCCACAGATCAAGGTACCTACATTTAATAACAATATCATTATTACTACATCTACATTAGATATAAACTAATATACTGATCCCTGCCCACAGTTCAATGTACCTATACTTAATAACAATATCATTGGTACTATATCCACATCATATGTAATGTAATATACTGATTCCTTCCCTCAGATCAACGTAGATTTAATAACAGCATCATTCATACTATGTCTACATTGGATATAATGTAATAATCTGATCCCTTCCCACAGATCAATGTACATATAATAACAATATCATTATTACTATAACTACACTAGATATAATGTAATATACTGATTCCTTCCCTCAGATCAATGTACATTTAATATCGATATCATTATTACTATTTCTACATTATATATAATGTAATCTACTGATCCCTTCCCACAGATCAAGGTATCTACATTTAATAACAATATCATTATTACTATATCTACACTAGATATAATGCAATATACGGATTCCTTCCCACAGATCAATGTACATTTAATAACAACATCGTTCATACTATATCTGCATTGGATATAATGTAATATACTGATCCCTTCCCACAGGTCAATGTACATACAATAGCAAAATCGTTATTACTATATCTACATTAGGTATAATGTAATGTATTTACTACATCCTACAGATCATTGTACATTTAATAACATCATTCATGCTATAGCTAAATTGGATATAATGTAATATACTGATTCCTGCCCACAGATCAATGTACCTACATTTAATAACAATATCATTAGTACTATATCTACATTAGGTATAATGTAATATACTGATCCCTGCCCACAGATCAATGTACCTACATTTAATAACAATATCATTAGTACTATATCTACATTAGATATAATGTAATATACTGATCCCTGCCCACAGTTCAATGTAACTATATTTAATAACAATATCATTAGTACTATATCCACATCATATATAATGTAATATACTGATCCTCCCCACAGATCAATGTACATTTAACAACAGCATCATTCATACTATGTCTACATTGGACATAATGTAATATACTGATTCCTTCCCACAGATCAATGTACATTAAATAACAACATTATTCATACTATATCTACACTAGGTATAATGTAACATAGTGATTACATCCCACAGATCAATGTACATTAAATAACAACATCATTCATACTATAACTACATTGGATATAATGTAATATACTGATCCCTTCCCACAGATCAATGTACATATAATAGGAACATCGTTATTACTATATCTACATTAGGTATAATGTAATGTATTAACTACATCCTATAGATCATTGTACATTTAATAACATCATTCATGCTATAGCTAAATTGGATATAATGTAATATACTGATCCTTTCCCACAGATCAAGGTAGCTACATTTAATAACATTATCATTAATAGTATATCTACATGAGATATAATGTTATATACTGATCCCTGCCCACAGATCAATGTACCTACATTAAATAACAATATCATTAGTACTATATCTACATTAGATATAATGTAATTTACTGATCCCTGCCCACAGATCAATGTACCTACATTTAATAACAATATCATTAGTACTATATCTACATTAGATATAATGTAATATACTGATCCCTTCCCACAGATCAAGGTATCTACATTTAACAACAATATCATTATTACTATATCTACACTAGATATAATGCAATATACGGATTCCTTCCCACAGATCAATGTACATTTAACAACAACATCATTCATACTATATCTACATTGGATATAATGTAATATACTGATCCCTGCCCACCGTTCAATGTACCTATATTTAATAATAATATCATTAGTACTACATCCACATCATATATAATGTAATATACTGATTCCTTCCCACAGATCAATGTACATTAACAACAACATCATTCATGCTATAGCTAAATTGGATATAATGTAATATACTGATCCCTGCCCACAGATCCATGTACCTACATTTAATAACAATATCATTAGTACTATATCTACATTAGATATAATGTAATATACTGATCCCTGCCCACAGTTCAATGTAACTATATTTAATAACAATATCATTAGTACTATATCCACATCATATATAAGGTAATATACTGATTCCTCCCCACAGATCAATGTACATTTAACAACAGCATCATTCATACTATGTCTACATTGGATATAATGTAATATATTGATCCCTTCCCACAGATCAATGTACATTAAATAACAACATAATTCATACTATATCTACACTAGGTATAATGTAACATAGTGATTACATCCCACAGATCAATGTACATTTAATAACAACATCATTCATACTATAACTACACTGGATATAATGTAATATACGGATTCCTTCCCACGGATCAATGTACATTTAATAACAACATCATTCATACCATATCTGCATTGGATATAATGTAATATACTGATCCCTTCTCACAGGTCAATGTACATACAATAGCAAAATCGTTATTACTATATCTACATTACGTATAATGTAATCTAGTGACTACATCCCACAGATCATTGTACGTTTAATAACAACATCATTCATACTATATCTGCATTGGATATAATGTAATATACTGATCCCTTCCCACAGGTCAATGTACATACAATAGCAAAATCGTTATTACTATATCTACATTAGGTATAATGTAATGTATTTACTACATCCAACAGATCATTGTACATTTAATAACATCATTCATGCTATAGCTAAATTGGATATAATGTAATATACTCACCCCTTCCCACAGATCAAGGTACCTACATTTAATAACAATATCATTATTACTACATCTACATTAGATATAAAGTAATATACTAATCCCTGCCCACAGTTCAATGTACCTATATTTAATAATAATATCATTAGTACTACATCCACATCATATATAATGTAATATACTGATTCCTTCCCACAGATCAACGTAGATTTAATAACAACATCATTCATACTATATCAGCACTAGGTATAATGTAATATAGTGATCACATCCCACAGATCAAGGTACATTTAATAACAACATCGTTCATACTATATCTACATTGGATATAATGTAATATACTGATCCCTTCCCACAGATCAATGTACATTTAGTAACACCATCATTCATACTATATCTACACTGGATATAATACAATATACGGATTCCTCCCCACAGATCAATGTACATTTCAAAACAACATCATTCATACTATATCTGCATTGGATATAATGTAATATACTGATCCCTTCCCACAGGTCAATGTACATACAATAGCAAAATCGTTATTACTATATCTACATTAGGTATAATGTAATGTATTTACTACATCCAACAGATCATTGTACATTTAATAACATCATTCATGCTATAGCTAAATTGGATATAATGTAATATACTGATTCCTGCCCACAGATCAATGTACCTACATTTAATAACAATATCATTAGTACTATATCTACATTAGGTATAATGTAATATACTGATCCCTGCCCACAGATCAATGTACCTACATTTAATAACAATATCATCAGTACTATATCTACATTAGATATAATGTAATATATAGATCCCTGCCCACAGTTCAATGTAACTATATTTAATAACAATATCATTAGTACTATATCCACATCATATATAATGTAATATACTGATCCTCTCCACAGATCAATGTACATTTAACAACAGCATCATTCATACTATGTCTACATTGGACATAATGTAATATACTGATTACTTCCCACAGATCAATGTACATTAAATAACAACATTATTCATACTATATCTACACTAGGTATAATGTAACATAGTGATTACATCCCACAGATCAATGTACATTAAATAACAACATCATTCATACTATAACTACATTGGATATAATGTAATATACTGATCCCTTCCCACAGATCAATGTACATATAATAGGAACATCGTTATTACTATATCTACATTAGGTATAATGTAATGTATTAACTACATCCTATAGATCATTGTACATTTAATAACATCATTCATGCTATAGCTAAATTGGATATAATGTAATATACTGATCCTTTCCCACAGATCAAGGTAGCTACATTTAATAACATTATCATTAATACTATATCTACATGAGATATAATGTTATATACTGATCCCTGCCCACAGATCAATGTACCTACATTAAATAACAATATCATTAGTACTATATCTACATTAGATATAATGTAATTTACTGATCCCTGCCCACAGATCAATGTACCTACATTTAATAACAATATCATTAGTACTATATCTACATTAGATATAATGTAATATACTGATCCCTTCCCACAGATCAAGGTATCTACATTTAACAACAATATCATTATTACTATATCTACACTAGATATAATGCAATATACGGATTCCTTCCCACAGATCAATGTACATTTAACAACAACATCATTCATACTATATCTACATTGGATATAATGTAATATACTGATCCCTGCCCACCGTTCAATGTACCTATATTTAATAATAATATCATTAGTACTACATCCACATCATATATAATGTAATATACTGATTCCTTCCCACAGATCAATGTACATTAACAACAACATCATTCATGCTATAGCTAAATTGGATATAATGTAATATACTGATCCCTGCCCACAGATCCATGTACCTACATTTAATAACAATATCATTAGTACTATATCTACATTAGATATAATGTAATATACTGATCCCTGCCCACAGTTCAATGTAACTATATTTAATAACAATATCATTAGTACTATATCCACATCATATATAAGGTAATATACTGATTCCTCCCCACAGATCAATGTACATTTAACAACAGCATCATTCATACTATGTCTACATTGGATATAATGTAATATATTGATCCCTTCCCACAGATCAATGTACATTAAATAACAACATAATTCATACTATATCTACACTAGGTATAATGTAACATAGTGATTACATCCCACAGATCAATGTACATTTAATAACAACATCATTCATACTATAACTACACTGGATATAATGTAATATACGGATTCCTTCCCACGGATCAATGTACATTTAATAACAACATCATTCATACCATATCTGCATTGGATATAATGTAATATACTGATCCCTTCTCACAGGTCAATGTACATACAATAGCAAAATCGTTATTACTATATCTACATTACGTATAATGTAATCTAGTGACTACATCCCACAGATCATTGTACGTTTAATAACAACATCATTCATACTATATCTGCATTGGATATAATGTAATATACTGATCCCTTCCCACAGGTCAATGTACATACAATAGCAAAATCGTTATTACTATATCTACATTAGGTATAATGTAATGTATTTACTACATCCAACAGATCATTGTACATTTAATAACATCATTCATGCTATAGCTAAATTGGATATAATGTAATATACTCACCCCTTCCCACAGATCAAGGTACCTACATTTAATAACAATATCATTATTACTACATCTACATTAGATATAAAGTAATATACTAATCCCTGCCCACAGTTCAATGTACCTATATTTAATAATAATATCATTAGTACTACATCCACATCATATATAATGTAATATACTGATTCCTTCCCACAGATCAACGTAGATTTAATAACAACATCATTCATACTATATCAGCACTAGGTATAATGTAATATAGTGATCACATCCCACAGATCAAGGTACATTTAATAACAACATCGTTCATACTATATCTACATTGGATATAATGTAATATACTGATCCCTTCCCACAGATCAATGTACATTTAGTAACACCATCATTCATACTATATCTACACTGGATATAATACAATATACGGATTCCTCCCCACAGATCAATGTACATTTCAAAACAACATCATTCATACTATATCTGCATTGGATATAATGTAATATACTGATCCCTTCCCACAGGTCAATGTACATACAATAGCAAAATCGTTATTACTATATCTACATTAGGTATAATGTAATGTATTTACTACATCCAACAGATCATTGTACATTTAATAACATCATTCATGCTATAGCTAAATTGGATATAATGTAATATACTGATTCCTGCCCACAGATCAATGTACCTACATTTAATAACAATATCATTAGTACTATATCTACATTAGGTATAATGTAATATACTGATCCCTGCCCACAGATCAATGTACCTACATTTAATAACAATATCATTAGTACTATATCTACATTAGATATAATGTAATATATAGATCCCTGCCCACAGTTCAATGTAACTATATTTAATAACAATATCATTAGTACTATATCCACATCATATATAATGTAATATACTGATCCTCTCCACAGATCAATGTACATTTAACAACAGCATCATTCATACTATGTCTACATTGGACATAATGTAATATACTGATTACTTCCCACAGATCAATGTACATTAAATAACAACATTATTCATACTATATCTACACTAGGTATAATGTAACATAGTGATTACATCCCACAGATCAATGTACATTAAATAACAACATCATTCATACTATAACTACATTGGATATAATGTAATATACTGATCCCTTCCCACAGATCAATGTACATATAATAGGAACATCGTTATTACTATATCTACATTAGGTATAATGTAATGTATTAACTACATCCTATAGATCATTGTACATTTAATAACATCATTCATGCTATAGCTAAATTGGATATAATGTAATATACTGATCCTTTCCCACAGATCAAGGTAGCTACATTTAATAACATTATCATTAATACTATATCTACATGAGATATAATGTTATATACTGATCCCTGCCCACAGATCAATGTACCTACATTAAATAACAATATCATTAGTACTATATCTACATTAGATATAATGTAATTTACTGATCCCTGCCCACAGATCAATGTACCTACATTTAATAACAATATCATTAGTACTATATCTACATTAGATATAATGTAATATACTGATCCCTTCCCACAGATCAAGGTATCTACATTTAACAACAATATCATTATTACTATATCTACACTAGATATAATGCAATATACGGATTCCTTCCCACAGATCAATGTACATTTAACAACAACATCATTCATACTATAT
This sequence comes from Osmia lignaria lignaria, assembly GCF_051020975.1. Lineage (NCBI taxonomy): Eukaryota > Metazoa > Arthropoda > Insecta > Hymenoptera > Megachilidae > Osmia > Osmia lignaria. Next base: position 1,473,758 of record NC_135035.1, read on the forward strand.
CTACATTGGATATAATGTAATATACTGATCCCTGCCCACCGTTCAATGTACCTATATTTAATAATAATATCATTAGTACTACATCCACATCATATATAATGTAATATACTGATTCCTTCCCACAGATCAATGTACATTAACAACAACATCATTCATGCTATAGCTAAATTGGATATAATGTAATATACTGATCCCTGCCCACAGATCCATGTACCTACATTTAATAACAATATCATTAGTACTATATCTACATTAGATATAATGTAATATACTGATCCCTGCCCACAGTTCAATGTAATTATATTTAATAACAATATCATTAGTACTATATCCACATCATATATAAGGTAATATACTGATTCCTCCCCACAGATCAATGTACATTTAACAACAGCATCATTCATACTATGTCTACATTGGATATAATGTAATATATTGATCCCTTCCCACAGATCAATGTACATTAAATAACAACATAATTCATACTATATCTACACTAGGTATAATGTAACATAGTGATTACATCCCACAGATCAATGTACATTTAATAACAACATCATTCATACTATAACTACACTGGATATAATGTAATATACGGATTCCTTCCCACGGATCAATGTACATTTAATAACAACATCATTCATACCATATCTGCATTGGATATAATGTAATATACTGATCCCTTCTCACAGGTCAATGTACATACAATAGCAAAATCGTTATTACTATATCTACATTACGTATAATGTAATCTAGTGACTACATCCCACAGATCATTGTACGTTTAATAACAACATCATTCATACTATATCTGCATTGGATATAATGTAATATACTGATCCCTTCCCACAGGTCAATGTACATACAATAGCAAAATCGTTATTACTATATCTACATTAGGTATAATGTAATGTATTTACTACATCCAACAGATCATTGTACATTTAATAACATCATTCATGCTATAGCTAAATTGGATATAATGTAATATACTCACCCCTTCCCACAGATCAAGGTACCTACATTTAATAACAATATCATTATTACTACATCTACATTAGATATAAAGTAATATACTAATCCCTGCCCACAGTTCAATGTACCTATATTTAATAATAATATCATTAGTACTACATCCACATCATATATAATGTAATATACTGATTCCTTCCCACAGATCAACGTAGATTTAATAACAACATCATTCATACTATATCAACACTAGGTATAATGTAATATAGTGATTACATCCCACAGATCAAGGTACATTTAATAACAACATCATTCATACTATATCTACATTGGATATAATGTATTATACTGATCCCTTCCCGCAGACTAATGTACATATAATAGCAAAATCGTTATTTCTATATCTACATTAGGTATAATGTAATGTAGTGACTACATCCCGGAGCTCATTTTACATTTAATAAAAACATCATTCATGGTATAGCTAAATTGGATATAATGTAATATACTGATCCATTCCCACAGATCAAGGTACCTACATTTAATAACAATATCATTATTACTACATCTACATTAGATATAAACTAATATACTGATCCCTGCCCACAGTTCAATGTACCTATACTTAATAACAATATCATTGGTACTATATCCACATCATATGTAATGTAATATACTGATTCCTTCCCTCAGATCAACGTAGATTTAATAACAGCATCATTCATACTATGTCTACATTGGATATAATGTAATATACTGATTCCTTCCCACAGATCAATGTACATTTAGTAACACCATCATTCATACTATATCTACACTGGATATAATACAATATACGGATTCCTCCCCACAGATCAATGTACATTTCATAACAACATCATTCATACTATATCTACATTGGATATAATGTAATATACTGATCCCTTCCCATACGTCAATGTACATATAATAGCAGAATCGTTATTACTATATCTACATTAGGTATAATGTAATATACTGATCCCTGCTCACAGATCAATGTACCTATATTTAACAACAATATCCTTAGTACCATATCCACATTACACATAATGTAATATACTGATTCCTTCCCACAGATCAATGTACATTTAATAACAACAGCATTCATACTATATCAACACTAGGTATAATGTAATATAGTGATTACATCCCACAGATCAAGGTACATTCAATATCGATATCATTATTACTATATCTACATTGGGTATAATGTAATATACTGAACCCTCCCCACAAATCAATGTACCTACATTTAACAACAATATCATTAGTACTACGTCCACATTGCATATAATGTAATATACTGATTCCTTCCCACAGATCAGTGTACATTTAATAACAACATCATTCATTACATATCTACATTGGGTACAATGTAATATAGTGATTACATCCCACAGAACAATGTACATGTAATATCGATATCATTACTACTATATCTACATAAGATATAATGTAATATACTGATCCCTGCCCATAGTTCAATGTACCTATATTTAATAACAATATCATTAGTACTATATCCACATCACATATAATGTAATATACTGATTCCTTCCCACAGATCAATGTACATTAACAACAACATCATTCATGCTATAGCTAAATTGGATATAATGTAATATACTGATCCCTGCCCACAGATCAATGTACCTACATTTAAAAACAATATCATTAGTACTATATCTACATTGGATATAATGTAATACACTGATACCTGCCCACAGTTCAATATAACTATATTTCATAACAATATCATTAGTACTATATCCACATCATATATAATGTAATATACTGATTACTTCCCACAGATCAATGTACATTTAACAACAGCATCATTCATACTATGTCTACATTGGATATAATGTAATAATCTGATCCCTTCCCACAGATCAATGTACATATAATAACAATATCATTATTACTATAACTACACTAGATATAATGTAATATACTGATTCCTTCCCTCAGATCAATGTACATTTAATATCGATATCATTATTACTATTTCTACATTATATATAATGTAATATACTGATCCCTTCCCACAGGTCAATGTACATACAATAGCAAAATCGTTATTACTATATCTACATTAGGTATAATGTAATGTATTTACTACATCCTACAGATCATTGTACATTTAATAACATCATTCATGCTATAGCTAAATTGGATATAATGTAATATACTGATTCCTGCCCACAGATCAATGTACCTACATTTAATAACAATATCATTAGTACTATATCTACATTAGGTATAATGTAATATACTGATCCCTGCCCACAGATCAATGTACCTACATTTAATAACAATATCATTAGTACTATATCTACATTAGATATAATGTAATATACTGATCCCTGCCCACAGTTCAATGTAACTATATTTAATAACAATATCATTAGTACTATATCCACATCATATATAATGTAATATACTGATCCTCCCCACAGATCAATGTACATTTAACAACAGCATCATTCATACTATGTCTACATTGGACATAATGTAATATACTGATTCCTTCCCACAGATCAATGTACATTAAATAACAACATTATTCATACTATATCTACACTAGGTATAATGTAACATAGTGATTACATCCCACAGATCAATGTACATTAAATAACAACATCATTCATACTATAACTACATTGGATATAATGTAATATACTGATCCCTTCCCACAGATCAATGTACATATAATAGGAACATCGTTATTACTATATCTACATTAGGTATAATGTAATGTATTAACTACATCCTATAGATCATTGTACATTTAATAACATCATTCATGCTATAGCTAAATTGGATATAATGTAATATACTGATCCTTTCCCACATATCAAGGTAGCTACATTTAATAACATTATCATTAATAGTATATCTACATGAGATATAATGTTATATACTGATCCCTGCCCACAGATCAATGTACCTACATTAAATAACAATATCATTAGTACTATATCTACATTAGATATAATGTAATTTACTGATCCCTGCCCACAGATCAATGTACCTACATTTAATAACAATATCATTAGTACTATATCTACATTAGATATAATGTAATATACTGATCCCTTCCCACAGATCAAGGTATCTACATTTAACAACAATATCATTATTACTATATCTACACTAGATATAATGCAATATACGGATTCCTTCCCACAGATCAATGTACATTTAACAACAACATCATTCATACTATATCTACATTGGATATAATGTAATATACTGATCCCTGCCCACCGTTCAATGTACCTATATTTAATAATAATATCATTAGTACTACATCCACATCATATATAATGTAATATACTGATTCCTTCCCACAGATCAATGTACATTAACAACAACATCATTCATGCTATAGCTAAATTGGATATAATGTAATATACTGATCCCTGCCCACAGATCCATGTACCTACATTTAATAACAATATCATTAGTACTATATCTACATTAGATATAATGTAATATACTGATCCCTGCCCACAGTTCAATGTAACTATATTTAATAACAATATCATTAGTACTATATCCACATCATATATAAGGTAATATACTGATTCCTCCCCACAGATCAATGTACATTTAACAACAGCATCATTCATACTATGTCTACATTGGATATAATGTAATATATTGATCCCTTCCCACAGATCAATGTACATTAAATAACAACATAATTCATACTATATCTACACTAGGTATAATGTAACATAGTGATTACATCCCACAGATCAATGTACATTTAATAACAACATCATTCATACTATAACTACACTGGATATAATGTAATATACGGATTCCTTCCCACGGATCAATGTACATTTAATAACAACATCATTCATACCATATCTGCATTGGATATAATGTAATATACTGATCCCTTCTCACAGGTCAATGTACATACAATAGCAAAATCGTTATTACTATATCTACATTACGTATAATGTAATCTAGTGACTACATCCCACAGATCATTGTACGTTTAATAACAACATCATTCATACTATATCTGCATTGGATATAATGTAATATACTGATCCCTTCCCACAGGTCAATGTACATACAATAGCAAAATCGTTATTACTATATCTACATTAGGTATAATGTAATGTATTTACTACATCCAACAGATCATTGTACATTTAATAACATCATTCATGCTATAGCTAAATTGGATATAATGTAATATACTCACCCCTTCCCACAGATCAAGGTACCTACATTTAATAACAATATCATTATTACTACATCTACATTAGATATAAAGTAATATACTAATCCCTGCCCACAGTTCAATGTACCTATATTTAATAATAATATCATTAGTACTACATCCACATCATATATAATGTAATATACTGATTCCTTCCCACAGATCAACGTAGATTTAATAACAACATCATTCATACTATATCAGCACTAGGTATAATGTAATATAGTGATCACATCCCACAGATCAAGGTACATTTAATAACAACATCGTTCATACTATATCTACATTGGATATAATGTAATATACTGATCCCTTCCCACAGATCAATGTACATTTAGTAACACCATCATTCATACTATATCTACACTGGATATAATACAATATACGGATTCCTCCCCACAGATCAATGTACATTTCAAAACAACATCATTCATACTATATCTGCATTGGATATAATGTAATATACTGATCCCTTCCCACAGGTCAATGTACATACAATAGCAAAATCGTTATTACTATATCTACATTAGGTATAATGTAATGTATTTACTACATCCAACAGATCATTGTACATTTAATAACATCATTCATGCTATAGCTAAATTGGATATAATGTAATATACTGATTCCTGCCCACAGATCAATGTACCTACATTTAATAACAATATCATTAGTACTATATCTACATTAGGTATAATGTAATATACTGATCCCTGCCCACAGATCAATGTACCTACATTTAATAACAATATCATCAGTACTATATCTACATTAGATATAATGTAATATATAGATCCCTGCCCACAGTTCAATGTAACTATATTTAATAACAATATCATTAGTACTATATCCACATCATATATAATGTAATATACTGATCCTCTCCACAGATCAATGTACATTTAACAACAGCATCATTCATACTATGTCTACATTGGACATAATGTAATATACTGATTACTTCCCACAGATCAATGTACATTAAATAACAACATTATTCATACTATATCTACACTAGGTATAATGTAACATAGTGATTACATCCCACAGATCAATGTACATTAAATAACAACATCATTCATACTATAACTACATTGGATATAATGTAATATACTGATCCCTTCCCACAGATCAATGTACATATAATAGGAACATCGTTATTACTATATCTACATTAGGTATAATGTAATGTATTAACTACATCCTATAGATCATTGTACATTTAATAACATCATTCATGCTATAGCTAAATTGGATATAATGTAATATACTGATCCTTTCCCACAGATCAAGGTAGCTACATTTAATAACATTATCATTAATACTATATCTACATGAGATATAATGTTATATACTGATCCCTGCCCACAGATCAATGTACCTACATTAAATAACAATATCATTAGTACTATATCTACATTAGATATAATGTAATTTACTGATCCCTGCCCACAGATCAATGTACCTACATTTAATAACAATATCATTAGTACTATATCTACATTACATATAATGTAATATACTGATCCCTTCCCACAGATCAAGGTATCTACATTTAACAACAATATCATTATTACTATATCTACACTAGATATAATGCAATATACGGATTCCTTCCCACAGATCAATGTACATTTAACAACAACATCATTCATACTATATCTACATTGGATATAATGTAATATACTGATCCCTGCCCACCGTTCAATGTACCTATATTTAATAATAATATCATTAGTACTACATCCACATCATATATAATGTAATATACTGATTCCTTCCCACAGATCAATGTACATTAACAACAACATCATTCATGCTATAGCTAAATTGGATATAATGTAATATACTGATCCCTGCCCACAGATCCATGTACCTACATTTAATAACAATATCATTAGTACTATATCTACATTAGATATAATGTAATATACTGATCCCTGCCCACAGTTCAATGTAACTATATTTAATAACAATATCATTAGTACTATATCCACATCATATATAAGGTAATATACTGATTCCTCCCCACAGATCAATGTACATTTAACAACAGCATCATTCATACTATGTCTACATTGGATATAATGTAATATATTGATCCCTTCCCACAGATCAATGTACATTAAATAACAACATAATTCATACTATATCTACACTAGGTATAATGTAACATAGTGATTACATCCCACAGATCAATGTACATTTAATAACAACATCATTCATACTATAACTACACTGGATATAATGTAATATACGGATTCCTTCCCACGGATCAATGTACATTTAATAACAACATCATTCATACCATATCTGCATTGGATATAATGTAATATACTGATCCCTTCTCACAGGTCAATGTACATACAATAGCAAAATCGTTATTACTATATCTACATTACGTATAATGTAATCTAGTGACTACATCCCACAGATCATTGTACGTTTAATAACAACATCATTCATACTATATCTGCATTGGATATAATGTAATATACTGATCCCTTCCCACAGGTCAATGTACATACAATAGCAAAATCGTTATTACTATATCTACATTAGGTATAATGTAATGTATTTACTACATCCAACAGATCATTGTACATTTAATAACATCATTCATGCTATAGCTAAATTGGACATAATGTAATATACTCACCCCTTCCCACAGATCAAGGTACCTACATTTAATAACAATATCATTATTACTACATCTACATTAGATATAAAGTAATATACTAATCCCTGCCCACAGTTCAATGTACCTATATTTAATAATAATATCATTAGTACTACATCCACATCATATATAATGTAATATACTGATTCCTTCCCACAGATCAACGTAGATTTAATAACAACATCATTCATACTATATCAGCACTAGGTATAATGTAATATAGTGATCACATCCCACAGATCAAGGTACATTTAATAACAACATCGTTCATACTATATCTACATTGGATATAATGTAATATACTGATCCCTTCCCACAGATCAATGTACATTTAGTAACACCATCATTCATACTATATCTACACTGGATATAATACAATATACGGATTCCTCCCCACAGATCAATGTACATTTCAAAACAACATCATTCATACTATATCTGCATTGGATATAATGTAATATACTGATCCCTTCCCACAGGTCAATGTACATACAATAGCAAAATCGTTATTACTATATCTACATTAGGTATAATGTAATGTATTTACTACATCCAACAGATCATTGTACATTTAATAACATCATTCATGCTATAGCTAAATTGGATATAATGTAATATACTGATTCCTGCCCACAGATCAATGTACCTACATTTAATAACAATATCATTAGTACTATATCTACATTAGGTATAATGTAATATACTGATCCCTGCCCACAGATCAATGTACCTACATTTAATAACAATATCATTAGTACTATATCTACATTAGATATAATGTAATATATAGATCCCTGCCCACAGTTCAATGTAACTATATTTAATAACAATATCATTAGTACTATATCCACATCATATATAATGTAATATACTGATCCTCTCCACAGATCAATGTACATTTAACAACAGCATCATTCATACTATGTCTACATTGGACATAATGTAATATACTGATTACTTCCCACAGATCAATGTACATTAAATAACAACATTATTCATACTATATCTACACTAGGTATAATGTAACATAGTGATTACATCCCACAGATCAATGTACATTAAATAACAACATCATTCATACTATAACTACATTGGATATAATGTAATATACTGATCCCTTCCCACAGATCAATGTACATATAATAGGAACATCGTTATTACTATATCTACATTAGGTATAATGTAATGTATTAACTACATCCTATAGATCATTGTACATTTAATAACATCATTCATGCTATAGCTAAATTGGATATAATGTAATATACTGATCCTTTCCCACAGATCAAGGTAGCTACATTTAATAACATTATCATTAATACTATATCTACATGAGATATAATGTTATATACTGATCCCTGCCCACAGATCAATGTACCTACATTAAATAACAATATCATTAGTACTATATCTACATTAGATATAATGTAATTTACTGATCCCTGCCCACAGATCAATGTACCTACATTTAATAACAATATCATTAGTACTATATCTACATTAGATATAATGTAATATACTGATCCCTTCCCACAGATCAAGGTATCTACATTTAACAACAATATCATTATTACTATATCTACACTAGATATAATGCAATATACGGATTCCTTCCCACAGATCAATGTACATTTAACAACAACATCATTCATACTATATCTACATTGGATATAATGTAATATACTGATCCCTGCCCACCGTTCAATGTACCTATATTTAATAATAATATCATTAGTACTACATCCACATCATATATAATGTAATATACTGATTCCTTCCCACAGATCAATGTACATTAACAACAACATCATTCATGCTATAGCTAAATTGGATATAATGTAATATACTGATCCCTGCCCACAGATCCATGTACCTACATTTAATAACAATATCATTAGTACTATATCTACATTAGATATAATGTAATATACTGATCCCTGCCCACAGTTCAATGTAATTATATTTAATAACAATATCATTAGTACTATATCCACATCATATATAAGGTAATATACTGATTCCTCCCCACAGATCAATGTACATTTAACAACAGCATCATTCATACTATGTCTACATTGGATATAATGTAATATATTGATCCCTTCCCACAGATCAATGTACATTAAATAACAACATAATTCATACTATATCTACACTAGGTATAATGTAACATAGTGATTACATCCCACAGATCAATGTACATTTAATAACAACATCATTCATACTATAACTACACTGGATATAATGTAATATACGGATTCCTTCCCACGGATCAATGTACATTTAATAACAACATCATTCATACCATATCTGCATTGGATATAATGTAATATACTGATCCCTTCTCACAGGTCAATGTACATACAATAGCAAAATCGTTATTACTATATCTACATTACGTATAATGTAATCTAGTGACTACATCCCACAGATCATTGTACGTTTAATAACAACATCATTCATACTATATCTGCATTGGATATAATGTAATATACTGATCCCTTCCCACAGGTCAATGTACATACAATAGCAAAATCGTTATTACTATATCTACATTAGGTATAATGTAATGTATTTACTACATCCAACAGATCATTGTACATTTAATAACATCATTCATGCTATAGCTAAATTGGATATAATGTAATATACTCACCCCTTCCCACAGATCAAGGTACCTACATTTAATAACAATATCATTATTACTACATCTACATTAGATATAAAGTAATATACTAATCCCTGCCCACAGTTCAATGTACCTATATTTAATAATAATATCATTAGTACTACATCCACATCATATATAATGTAATATACTGATTCCTTCCCACAGATCAACGTAGATTTAATAACAACATCATTCATACTATATCAACACTAGGTATAATGTAATATAGTGATTACATCCCACAGATCAAGGTACATTTAATAACAACATCATTCATACTATATCTACATTGGATATAATGTATTATACTGATCCCTTCCCGCAGACTAATGTACATATAATAGCAAAATCGTTATTTCTATATCTACATTAGGTATAATGTAATGTAGTGACTACATCCCGGAGCTCATTTTACATTTAATAAAAACATCATTCATGGTATAGCTAAATTGGATATAATGTAATATACTGATCCATTCCCACAGATCAAGGTACCTACATTTAATAACAATATCATTATTACTACATCTACATTAGATATAAACTAATATACTGATCCCTGCCCACAGTTCAATGTACCTATACTTAATAACAATATCATTGGTACTATATCCACATCATATGTAATGTAATATACTGATTCCTTCCCTCAGATCAACGTAGATTTAATAACAGCATCATTCATACTATGTCTACATTGGATATAATGTAATATACTGATTCCTTCCCACAGATCAATGTACATTTAGTAACACCATCATTCATACTATATCTACACTGGATATAATACAATATACGGATTCCTCCCCACAGATCAATGTACATTTCATAACAACATCATTCATACTATATCTACATTGGATATAATGTAATATACTGATCCCTTCCCATACGTCAATGTACATATAATAGCAGAATCGTTATTACTATATCTACATTAGGTATAATGTAATATACTGATCCCTGCTCACAGATCAATGTACCTATATTTAACAACAATATCCTTAGTACCATATCCACATTACACATAATGTAATATACTGATTCCTTCCCACAGATCAATGTACATTTAATAACAACAGCATTCATACTATATCAACACTAGGTATAATGTAATATAGTGATTACATCCCACAGATCAAGGTACATTCAATATCGATATCATTATTACTATATCTACATTGGGTATAATGTAATATACTGAACCCTCCCCACAAATCAATGTACCTACATTTAACAACAATATCATTAGTACTACGTCCACATTGCATATAATGTAATATACTGATTCCTTCCCACAGATCAGTGTACATTTAATAACAACATCATTCATTACATATCTACATTGGGTACAATGTAATATAGTGATTACATCCCACAGAACAATGTACATGTAATATCGATATCATTACTACTATATCTACATAAGATATAATGTAATATACTGATCCCTGCCCATAGTTCAATGTACCTATATTTAATAACAATATCATTAGTACTATATCCACATCACATATAATGTAATATACTGATTCCTTCCCACAGATCAATGTACATTAACAACAACATCATTCATGCTATAGCTAAATTGGATATAATGTAATATACTGATCCCTGCCCACAGATCAATGTACCTACATTTAAAAACAATATCATTAGTACTATATCTACATTGGATATAATGTAATACACTGATACCTGCCCACAGTTCAATATAACTATATTTCATAACAATATCATTAGTACTATATCCACATCATATATAATGTAATATACTGATTACTTCCCACAGATCAATGTACATTTAACAACAGCATCATTCATACTATGTCTACATTGGATATAATGTAATAATCTGATCCCTTCCCACAGATCAATGTACATATAATAACAATATCATTATTACTATAACTACACTAGATATAATGTAATATACTGATTCCTTCCCTCAGATCAATGTACATTTAATATCGATATCATTATTACTATTTCTACATTATATATAATGTAATATACTGATCCCTTCCCACAGGTCAATGTACATACAATAGCAAAATCGTTATTACTATATCTACATTAGGTATAATGTAATGTATTTACTACATCCTACAGATCATTGTACATTTAATAACATCATTCATGCTATAGCTAAATTGGATATAATGTAATATACTGATTCCTGCCCACAGATCAATGTACCTACATTTAATAACAATATCATTAGTACTATATCTACATTAGGTATAATGTAATATACTGATCCCTGCCCACAGATCAATGTACCTACATTTAATAACAATATCATTAGTACTATATCTACATTAGATATAATGTAATATACTGATCCCTGCCCACAGTTCAATGTAACTATATTTAATAACAATATCATTAGTACTATATCCACATCATATATAATGTAATATACTGATCCTCCCCACAGATCAATGTACATTTAACAACAGCATCATTCATACTATGTCTACATTGGACATAATGTAATATACTGATTCCTTCCCACAGATCAATGTACATTAAATAACAACATTATTCATACTATATCTACACTAGGTATAATGTAACATAGTGATTACATCCCACAGATCAATGTACATTAAATAACAACATCATTCATACTATAACTACATTGGATATAATGTAATATACTGATCCCTTCCCACAGATCAATGTACATATAATAGGAACATCGTTATTACTATATCTACATTAGGTATAATGTAATGTATTAACTACATCCTATAGATCATTGTACATTTAATAACATCATTCATGCTATAGCTAAATTGGATATAATGTAATATACTGATCCTTTCCCACATATCAAGGTAGCTACATTTAATAACATTATCATTAATAGTATATCTACATGAGATATAATGTTATATACTGATCCCTGCCCACAGATCAATGTACCTACATTAAATAACAATATCATTAGTACTATATCTACATTAGATATAATGTAATTTACTGATCCCTGCCCACAGATCAATGTACCTACATTTAATAACAATATCATTAGTACTATATCTACATTAGATATAATGTAATATACTGATCCCTTCCCACAGATCAAGGTATCTACATTTAACAACAATATCATTATTACTATATCTACACTAGATATAATGCAATATACGGATTCCTTCCCACAGATCAATGTACATTTAACAACAACATCATTCATACTATATCTACATTGGATATAATGTAATATACTGATCCCTGCCCACCGTTCAATGTACCTATATTTAATAATAATATCATTAGTACTACATCCACATCATATATAATGTAATATACTGATTCCTTCCCACAGATCAATGTACATTAACAACAACATCATTCATGCCATAGCTAAATTGGATATAATGTAATATACTGATCCCTGCCCACAGATCCATGTACCTACATTTAATAACAATATCATTAGTACTATATCTACATTAGATATAATGTAATATACTGATCCCTGCCCACAGTTCAATGTAACTATATTTAATAACAATATCATTAGTACTATATCCACATCATATATAAGGTAATATACTGATTCCTCCCCACAGATCAATGTACATTTAACAACAGCATCATTCATACTATGTCTACATTGGATATAATGTAATATATTGATCCCTTCCCACAGATCAATGTACATTAAATAACAACATAATTCATACTATATCTACACTAGGTATAATGTAACATAGTGATTACATCCCACAGATCAATGTACATTTAATAACAACATCATTCATACTATAACTACACTGGATATAATGTAATATACGGATTCCTTCCCACGGATCAATGTACATTTAATAACAACATCATTCATACCATATCTGCATTGGATATAATGTAATATACTGATCCCTTCTCACAGGTCAATGTACATACAATAGCAAAATCGTTATTACTATATCTACATTACGTATAATGTAATCTAGTGACTACATCCCACAGATCATTGTACGTTTAATAACAACATCATTCATACTATATCTGCATTGGATATAATGTAATATACTGATCCCTTCCCACAGGTCAATGTACATACAATAGCAAAATCGTTATTACTATATCTACATTAGGTATAATGTAATGTATTTACTACATCCAACAGATCATTGTACATTTAATAACATCATTCATGCTATAGCTAAATTGGATATAATGTAATATACTCACCCCTTCCCACAGATCAAGGTACCTACATTTAATAACAATATCATTATTACTACATCTACATTAGATATAAAGTAATATACTAATCCCTGCCCACAGTTCAATGTACCTATATTTAATAATAATATCATTAGTACTACATCCACATCATATATAATGTAATATACTGATTCCTTCCCACAGATCAACGTAGATTTAATAACAACATCATTCATACTATATCAGCACTAGGTATAATGTAATATAGTGATCACATCCCACAGATCAAGGTACATTTAATAACAACATCGTTCATACTATATCTACATTGGATATAATGTAATATACTGATCCCTTCCCACAGATCAATGTACATTTAGTAACACCATCATTCATACTATATCTACACTGGATATAATACAATATACGGATTCCTCCCCACAGATCAATGTACATTTCAAAACAACATCATTCATACTATATCTGCATTGGATATAATGTAATATACTGATCCCTTCCCACAGGTCAATGTACATACAATAGCAAAATCGTTATTACTATATCTACATTAGGTATAATGTAATGTATTTACTACATCCAACAGATCATTGTACATTTAATAACATCATTCATGCTATAGCTAAATTGGATATAATGTAATATACTGATTCCTGCCCACAGATCAATGTACCTACATTTAATAACAATATCATTAGTACTATATCTACATTAGGTATAATGTAATATACTGATCCCTGCCCACAGATCAATGTACCTACATTTAATAACAATATCATTAGTACTATATCTACATTAGATATAATGTAATATACTGATCCCTGCCCACAGTTCAATGTAACTATATTTAATAACAATATCATTAGTACTATATCCACATCATATATAATGTAATATACTGATCCTCTCCACAGATCAATGTACATTTAACAACAGCATCATTCATACTATGTCTACATTGGACATAATGTAATATACTGATTACTTCCCACAGATCAATGTACATTAAATAACAACATTATTCATACTATATCTACACTAGGTATAATGTAACATAGTGATTACATCCCACAGATCAATGTACATTAAATAACAACATCATTCATACTATAACTACATTGGATATAATGTAATATACTGATCCCTTCCCACAGATCAATGTACATATAATAGGAACATCGTTATTACTATATCTACATTAGGTATAATGTAATGTATTAACTACATCCTATAGATCATTGTACATTTAATAACATCATTCATGCTATAGCTAAATTGGATATAATGTAATATACTGATCCTTTCCCACAGATCAAGGTAGCTACATTTAATAACATTATCATTAATACTATATCTACATGAGATATAATGTTATATACTGATCCCTGCCCACAGATCAATGTACCTACATTAAATAACAATATCATTAGTACTATATCTACATTAGATATAATGTAATTTACTGATCCCTGCCCACAGATCAATGTACCTACATTTAATAACAATATCATTAGTACTATATCTACATTAGATATAATGTAATATACTGATCCCTTCCCACAGATCAAGGTATCTACATTTAACAACAATATCATTATTACTATATCTACACTAGATATAATGCAATATACGGATTCCTTCCCACAGATCAATGTACATTTAACAACAACATCATTCATACTATATCTACATTGGATATAATGTAATATACTGATCCCTGCCCACCGTTCAATGTACCTATATTTAATAATAATATCATTAGTACTACATCCACATCATATATAATGTAATATACTGATTCCTTCCCACAGATCAATGTACATTAACAACAACATCATTCATGCTATAGCTAAATTGGATATAATGTAATATACTGATCCCTGCCCACAGATCCATGTACCTACATTTAATAACAATATCATTAGTACTATATCTACATTAGATATAATGTAATATACTGATCCCTGCCCACAGTTCAATGTAACTATATTTAATAACAATATCATTAGTACTATATCCACATCATATATAAGGTAATATACTGATTCCTCCCCACAGATCAATGTACATTTAACAACAGCATCATTCATACTATGTCTACATTGGATATAATGTAATATATTGATCCCTTCCCACAGATCAATGTACATTAAATAACAACATAATTCATACTATATCTACACTAGGTATAATGTAACATAGTGATTACATCCCACAGATCAATGTACATTTAATAACAACATCATTCATACTATAACTACACTGGATATAATGTAATATACGGATTCCTTCCCACGGATCAATGTACATTTAATAACAACATCATTCATACCATATCTGCATTGGATATAATGTAATATACTGATCCCTTCTCACAGGTCAATGTACATACAATAGCAAAATCGTTATTACTATATCTACATTACGTATAATGTAATCTAGTGACTACATCCCACAGATCATTGTACGTTTAATAACACCATCATTCATGCTATAGCTAAATAGGATGTACTGTAATATACTGATCCCTTCCCACAGATCAAGGTATCTACATTTAATAACAATATCATTATTACTACATCTACATTAGATATAAAGTAATATACTGATCGCTGCCCACAGTTCAATGTACCTATACTTAATAACAATATCATTAGTACTATATCCACATCATATGGATTGTAATATACTGATTCCTTCCCTCAGATCAACGTAGATTTAATAACAACATCATTCATACTATATCAGCACTAGGTATAATGTAATATAGTGATTACATCCCACAGATCAAGGTACATTTAATAACAACATCGTTCATACTATATCTACATTGGATATAATGTAATATACTGATCCCTTCCCACAGATCAATGTACATTTAGTAACACCATCATTCATACTATATCTACACTGGATATAATACAATATACGGATTCCTCCCCACAGATCAATGTACATTTCATAACAACATCATTCATACTATATCTACATTGGATATAATGTAATATACTGATCCCTTCCCATACGTCAATGTACATATAATAGCAAAATCGTTATTACTATATCTACATTAGGTATAATGTAATATACTGATCCCTGCTCACAGATCAATGTACCTATATTTAACAACAATATCCTTAGTACCATATCCACATTACACATAATGTAATATACTGATTCCTTCCCGCAGATCAATGTACATTTAATAACAACAGCATTCATACTATATCAACACTAGGTATAATGTAATATAATGATTACATCCCACAGATCAAGGTACATTCAATATCGATATCATTATTACTATATCTACATTGGGTATAATGTAATATACTGAACCCTCCCCACAGATCAATGTACCTACATTTAACAACAATATCATTAGTACTACGTCCACATTGCATATAATGTAATATACTGATTCCTTCCCACAGATCAGTGTACATTTAATAACAACATCATTCATTACATATCTACATTGGGTACAATGTAATAAAGTGATTACATCCCACAGAACAATGTACATATAATATCGATATCATTAGTACTATATCCACATCACATATAATGTAATATACTGATTCCTTCCCACAGATCAATGTACATTAACAACAACATCATTCATGCTATAGCTAAATTGGATATAATGTAATATACTGATCCCTGCCCACAGATCAATGTACCTACATTTAAAAACAATATCATGAGTACTATATCTACATTGGATATAATGTAATACACTGATACCTGCCCACAGTTCAATATAACTATATTTCATAACAATATCATTAGTACTATATCCACATCATATATAATGTAATATACTGATTACTTCCCACAGATCAATGTACATTTAACAACAGCATCATTCATACTATGTCTACATTGGATATAATGTAATAATCTGATCCCTTCCCACAGATCAATGTACATATAATAACAATATCATTATTACTATAACTACACTAGATATAATGTAATATACTGATTCCTTCCCTCAGATCAATGTACATTTAATATCGATATCATTATTACTATTTCTACATTATATATAATGTAATCTACTGATCCCTTCCCACAGATCAAGGTATCTACATTTAATAACAATATCATTATTACTATATCTACACTAGATATAATGCAATATACGGATTCCTTCCCACAGATCAATGTACATTTAATAACAACATCGTTCATACTATATCTGCATTGGATATAATGTAATATACTGATCCCTTCCCACAGGTCAATGTACATACAATAGCAAAATCGTTATTACTATATCTACATTAGGTATAATGTAATGTATTTACTACATCCTACAGATCATTGTACATTTAATAACATCATTCATGCTATAGCTAAATTGGATATAATGTAATATACTCACCCCTTCCCACAGATCAAGGTACCTACATTTAATAACAATATCATTATTACTACATCTACATTAGATATAAAGTAATATACTGATCCCTGCCCACAGTTCAATGTACCTATATTTAATAATAATATCATTAGTACTACATCCACATCATATATAATGTAATATACTGATTCCTTCCCACAGATCAATGTACATTAACAACAAGATCATTCATGCTATAGCTAAATTGGATATAATGTAATATACTGATCCCTGCCCACAGATCAGTGTACCTACATTTAATAACAATATCATTAGTACTATATCTACATTAGATATAATGTAATATACTGATCCCTGCCCACAGTTCAATGTAACTATATTTAATAACAATATCATTAGTACTATATCCACGTCATATATAATGTAATATACTGATTCCTCCCCACAGATCAATGTACATTTAACAACAGCATCATTCATACTATGTCTACATTGGATATAATGTAATATAGTGATCCCTTCCCACAGATCAATGTACATATAATAACAATATCATTATTACTATAACTACATTAGATATAATGTAATATACTGATCCCTTTCCACAGATCAAGGTATGTACATTTAACAACAATACCATTATTACTATATCTACACTAGATATAATGCAATATACGGATTCCTTCCCACAGATCAATGTACATTTAATAACAACATCATTCATACTATATCTGCATTGGATATAATGTAATATACTGATCCCTTCCCACAGGTCAATGTACATACAATAGCAAAATCGTTATTACTATATCTACATTAGGTATAATGTAATGTATTTACTACATCCAACAGATCATTGTACATTTAATAACATCATTCATGCTATAGCTAAATTGGATATAATGTAATATACTGAACCCTGCCCACAGATCAATGTACCTACATTTAATAACAATATCATTAGTACTATATCTACATTAGGTATAATGTAATATACTGATCCCTGCCCACAGATCAATGTACCTACATTTAATAATAATATCATTAGTACTATATCTACATTAGATATAATGTAATATACTGATCCCTGCCCACAGTTCAATGTAACTATATTTAATAACAATATCATTAGTACTATATCCACATCATATATAATGTAATATACTGATCCTCCCCACAGATCAATGTACATTTAACAACAGCATCATTCATACTATGTCTACATTGGATATAATGTAATATACTGATCCCTTCCCACAGATCAATGTACATTAAATAACAACATTATTCATACTATATCTACACTAGGTATAATGTAACATAGTGATTACATCCCACAGATCAATGTACATTAAATAACAACATCATTCATACTATAACTACATTGGATATAATGTAATATACTGATCCCTTCCCACAGATCAATGTACATATAATAGGAACATCGTTATTACTATATCTACATTAGGTATAATGTGATGTATTAACTACATCCTATAGATCATTGTACATTTAATAACATCATTCATGCTATAGCTAAATTGGATATAATGTAATATACTGATCCTTTCCCACAGATCAAGGTGGCTACATTTAATAACATTATCATTAATACTATATCTACATGAGATATAATGTTATATACTGATCCCTGCCCACAGATCAATGTACCTACATTAAATAACAATATCATTAGTACTATATCTACATTAGATATAATGTAATTTACTGATCCCTGCCCACAGATCAATGTACCTACATTTAATAGCAATATCATTAGTACTATATCTACATTAGATATAATGTAATATACTGATCCCTGCCCACAGTTCAATGTAACTATATTTAATAACAATATCATTAGTACTATATCCACATCATATATAATGTAATATACTGATTCCTCCCCACAGATCAATGTACATTTAACAACAGCATCATTCATACTATGTCTGCATTGGATATAATATAATATACTGATCCCTTCCCACAGATCAATGTACATTTAACAACAACATCATTCATACTATATCTACATTGGATATAATGTAATATACTTATCCCTTCAAACAGATCAATGTTCATATAATAACAATATCATTATTACTATAGCTACATTAGATATAATGTAATATACTGATCCCTTTCCACAGATCAAGGTATGTACATTTAACAACAATATCATTATTACTATATCTACACTAGATATAATGCAATATACGGATTCCTTCCCACAGATCAATGTACATTTAATAACATCATTCATACTATATCTGCATTGGATATAATGTAATATACTGATCCCTTCCCACAGGTCAATGTACATACAATAGCAAAATCATTATTACTACATCTACATTAGATACAAAGTAATATACTGATCCCTGCCCACAGTTCAATGTACCTATATTTAATAATAATATCATTAGTACTACATCCACATCATATATAATGTAATATACTGATTCCTTCCCACAGATCAATGTACATTAACAACAACATCATTCATGCTATAGCTAAATTGGATATAATGTAATATACTGATCCCTGCCCACAGATCAATGTACCTACATTTAATAACAATATCATTAGTACTATATCTACATTAGATATAATGTAATATACTGATCCCTGCCCACAGATCAATGTACCTACATTTAATAACAATATCATTAGTACTATATCTACATTAGATATAATGTAATATACTGATCCCTGCCGACAGTACAATGTAACTATATTTTATAACAATATCATTAGTACTATATCCACATCATATATAATGTAATATACTGATCCTCCCCACAGATCAATGTACATTTAACAACAGCATCATTCATACTATGTCTACATTGGATATAATGTAATATACTGATCCCTTCCCATAGATCAATGTACATTAAATAACAACATTATTCATACTATATCTACACTAGGTATAATGTAACATAGTGATTACATCCCACAGATCAATGTACATTTAATAACAACATCATTCATACTATAACTACATTGGATATAATGTGATATACTGATCCCTTCCCACAGATCAATGTACATATAATAGCAACATCGTTATTACTATATCTACATTAGGTATAATGTAATGTATTAACTACATCCTATAGATCATTGTACATTTAATAACATCATTCATGCTATAGCTAAATTGGATATAATGTAATATACTGATCCTTTCCCACAGATCAAGGTAGCTACATTTAAAAACATTATTATTAATACTATATCTACATGAGATATAATGTTATATACTGATCCCTGCCCACAGATCAATGTACCTACATTTAATAACAATATCATTAGTACTATATCTACATTAGATATAATGTAATATACTGATCCCTGCCCACAGTTCAATGTAACTATATTTAATAACAATATCATTAGTACTATATCCACATCATATATAATGTAATATACTGATCCCTTCCCACAGATCAATGTACATTCAGTAACACCATCATTCATACTATATCTACACTGGATATAATACAATATACTGATTCCTCCCCACAGATCAATGTACATTTTATAATAACATCATTCATACCATGTCTACATTGGATGTAATGTAATAATCTGATCCCTTCCCACAGATCAATGTACATATAATAACAATATCATTATTACTATAACTACACTAGATATAATGTAATATACTGATTCCTTCCCTCAGATCAATGTACATTTAATATCGATATCATTATTACTATTTCTACATTAGATATAATGTAATATACTGATCCCTTCCCACAGATCAAGGTATCTACATTTAACAACAATATCATTATTACTATATCTACACTAGATATAATGCAATATACGGATTCCTTCCCACAGATCAATGTACATTTAACAACAACATCATTCATACTATATCTACATTGGATATAATGTAATATACTGATCCCTGCCCACAGTTCAATGTACCTATATTTAATAATAATATCATTAGTACTATATCCACATTGCACATAATGTAATATACTGATTCCCTCCCACAGAACAATGTACATTTAATAACACCATCATTCATACTATATCTACACGAGGTATAATGTAATATAGCGATTACGTCCCACAGATCAATGTACCTACATTTAATAACAATATCCTTAGTACTATATCCACATTACACATAATGTAATATACTGATTCATTCCCACAGATCGATATACCTTTAATAACAATATCATTAGCACTATATCTACATTCGATATAACGTAATATGCAGATTCATTCCCACAGATATGTATATATAATAACCATATCATTAGTACCATACCTACATTCGATATAATGTAATATACCGATGGATTCCCACAGATCAATGTACATTTAATAACCATATCATTAGTACCATATCTACATTAGATATGTAATGTACATTTAATAACAATATCATTATTACTATATCTACATTAGGTATAATGTCATATACTGATCCCTGCCCACAGATCAATGTACCTACATTTAATAACAATATCATTAGTACTACGTCCACATTACATATAATGTAGTATACTGATTCCGTCCCACAGATCAGTGTAGATTTAATAACAACATCCTTCATACTATATCAACACTAGGTATAATGTAATATACTGATCCCTTCCCACAGACCAAGGTGCCTACATTTAGTAACAATATCATTATTACTATATCTACATTAGATATAATGTAATATCCTGATCCCTGCCCACCGGTCAATGTCCATTTAATAACAACATCGTTCATACTATATCCACATTAGGTATAATGTAATATAGTGATTACGTCCCACAGATCAATGTACCTACATTTAATAACAATATCCTTAGTACTATATCCACATTACACATAATGTAATATACTGATTCCTTCCCACAGATCAATGTACATTTAACAACAACATCATTCATACTATACCTACAATGGATATAATGTAATATACTGATCCCTTCCCACAGATCAATGTACCTACATTTAATAACAATATCCTTAGTACTATATCCACATTACACATAATGTAATATACTGATTCCTTCCCACAGAACAATGTACATTTAATAACACCATCATTCATACTATATCTACACGAGGTATAATGTAATATAGTGATTACGTCCCACAGATCAATGTACCTACATTTAATAACAATATCCTTAGTACTATATCCACATTACACATAATGTAATATACTGATTCCTTCCCACAGATCAATGTACATTTAACAACAACATCATTCATACTATAACTACATTGGATATAATGTAATATACTGATCCCTTCCCACAGATCAAGGTATCTACATTTAATAACAACATCATTATTACTATATCTACACTAGATATAATGCAATATACGGATTCCTTCCCACAGATCAATGTACATTTAATAACAACATCATTCATACTATATCTGCATTGGATATAATGTAATATACTGATCCCTGCCCACCGGTCAATGTACATTTAATAACAACATCGTTCATACTATATCCACATTAGGTATAATGTAACATAGTGGTTACGTCCCACAGATCAATGTACCTACATTTAATAACAATATCCGTAGTACTATATCCACATTACACATAATGTAATATACTGATTCCTTCCCACAGATCAATGTACATTGAACAACAACATCATTCATACTATATCTACAATGGATATAATGTAATATACTGATCCCTTCCCACAGATCAATGTACCTACATTTAAAAACAATATCATTATTACTACATCTACATTAGATATAAAGTAATATACTGATCCCTGCCCACAGTTCAATGTACCTATATTTAATAATAATATCATTAGTACTATATCCACATCATATATAATGTAATATACTGATTCCTTCCCACAGATCAATGTACATTAACAACAACATCATTCATGCTATAGCTAAATTGGATATAATGTAATATACTGATCCCTGCTCACAGATCAATGTACCTACATTTAATAACAATATCATTAGTACCATATCCACATTAGATATAATGTAATATACTGATCCCCGCCCACAGTTCAATGTAACTATATTCAATAACAATATCATTAGTACTATATCCACATCATATATAATGTAATATACTGATTCCTTCCCACAGATCAATGTACATTTAACAACCGCATCATTCATACTATGTCTACACTGGATATAATGTAATATACTGTTCCCTTCCCACAGATCAATGTACATATAATAACAATATCATTATTACTATAACTACACTAGATATAATGTAATATACTGATTCCTTCCCTCAGATCAATGTACATTTAATATCGATATCATTATTACTATTTCTACATTAGATATAATGTAATATACTGATCCCTTCCCACAGATCAATGTACCTACATTTAATAACAATACCATTAGTACTACGTCCACATTACATATAATGTAGTATACTGATTCCTTCTCTCAGATCAGTGTAGATTTAATAACAACATCCTTCATACTATATCAACACTAGGTATAATGTAATATATTGATCCCTTCCCACAGACCAAGGTGCCTACATTTAGTAACAATATCATTATTACTATATCTACATTAGATATAATGTAATATACTGATCCCTGCCCACCGGTCAATGTACATTTAATAACAACATCGTTCATACTATATCCACATTAGGTATAATGTAATATAGTGATTACGTCCCACAGATCAATGTACCTACATTTAATAACAATATCCTTAGTACTATATCCACATTACACATAATGTAATATACTGATTCCTTCCCACAGATCAATGTACATTTAACAACGACATCATTCGTACTATATCTACATTGGATATAATGTAATATACTGATCCCTTCCCACAGATCAATGTACCTACATTTAATAACAATATCCTTGGTACTATATCCACATCACACATAATGTAATATACTGATTCCTTCCCACAGAACAATGTACATTTAATAACCCCATCATTCATACTATATCTACACGAGGTATAATGTAATATAGTGATTACATCCCCCAGATCAATGTACATATAACAACAACATCATTCATACTATATCTACATTGGATATAATGTAATATACTGATCCCTTCCCACAGGTGAATGTACATATAATAGTATAATTGTTATTACTATATCTACATTAGGTATAATGTAATGTATTTACTACATCCTACAGATCATTGTACATTTAATAACATCATTCATGCTATAGCTAAATTGGCTATAATGTAATATACTCACCCCTTCCCACAGATCAAGGTACCTACATTTAATAACAATATCATTATTACTACATCTACATTAGATATAAAGTAATATACTGATCCCTGCCCACAGTTCAATGTACCTATATTTAATAATAATATCATTAGTACTATATCCACATCATATATAATGTAATATACTGATTCCTTCCCACAGATCAATGTACATTAACAACAACATCATTCATGCTATAGCTAAATTGGATATAATGTAGTATACTGATCCCTGCCCACCGGTCAATGTACATTTAATAACAACATCGTTCATACTATATCCACATTAGGTATAATGTAATATAGTGATTACGTCCCACAGATCAATGTACCTACATTTAATAACAATATCCTTAGTACTATACCCACATTACACATAATGTAACATACTGATTCCTTCCCACAGATCAATGTACATTTAACAACAACATCATTCATACTATAACTACATTGGATATAATGTAATATACTGATCCCTTCCCACAGATCAAGGTATCTACATTTAATAACAACATCATTATTACTATATCTACACTAGATATAATGCAATATACGGATTCCTTCCCACAGATCAATGTACATTTAATAACATCATTCATACTATATCTGCATTGGATATAATGTAATATACTGATCCCTGCCCACCGGTCAATGTACATTTAATAACAACATCGTTCATACTATATCCACATTAGGTATAATGTAACATAGTGGTTACGTCCCACAGATCAATGTACCTACATTTAATAACAATATCCGTAGTACTATATCCACATTACACATAATGTAATATACTGATTCCTTCCCACAGATCAATGTACATTGAACAACAACATCATTCATACTATATCTACAATGGATATAATGTAATATACTGATCCCTTCCCACAGATCAATGTACCTACATTTAAAAACAATATCATTAGTACTATATCTACATTGGATATAATGTAATACACTGATACCTGCCCACAGTTCAATATAACTATATTTCATAACAATATCATTAGTACTATATCCACATCATATATAATCTAATATACTGATTACTTCCCACAGATCAATGTACATTTAACAACAGCATCATTCATACTATGTCTACATTGGATATAATGTAATAATCTGATCCCTTCCCACAGATCAATGTACATATAATAACAATATCATTATTACTATAACTACACTAGATATAATGTAATATACTGATTCCTTCCCTCAGATCAATGTACATTTAATATCGATATCATTATTACTATTTCTACATTAGATATAATGTAATATACTGATCCCTTCCCACAGATCAAGGTATCTACATTTAACAACAATATCATTATTACTATATCTACACTAGATATAATGCAATATACGGATTCCTTCCCACAGATCAATGTACATTTAACAACAACATCATTCATACTATATCTACATTGGATATAATGTAATATACTGATCCCTGCCCACAGTTCAATGTACCTATATTTAATAATAATATCATTAGTACTATATCCACATTACACATAATGTAATATACTGATTCCCTCCCACAGAACAATGTACATTTAATAACACCATCATTCATACTATATCTACACGAGGTATAATGTAATATAGCGATTACGTCCCACAGATCAATGTACCTACATTTAATAACAATATCCTTAGTACTATATCCACATTACACATAATGTAATATACTGATTCATTCCCACAGATCGATATACCTTTAATAACAATATCATTAGCACTATATCTACATTCGATATAACGTAATATGCAGATTCATTCCCACAGATATGTATATATAATAACCATATCATTAGTACCATACCTACATTCGATATAATGTAATATACTGATGGATTCCCACAAATCAATGCACCTTTCATAACAATATCATTAGCACTATATCTACATTCGACATAATGTAATATACTGATTCATTCCCACTGATCAATGTACATTTAATAACAACATCATTAGTAGTATATCTACATTACATACGTAATGTACAGTTAATAACAATATTATTATCACCATATCTACATTAGATATAATGTAATATACTGATTGATCCCCAAAGATCAATGTACATTTCATAACAATATCATTAGTACTAAATCTACATTCGATATAATGTAATATACTGATTCATTCCCACAGATCAATATATTTAATAACCATATCAGTAGTACTATATCTACATTCGATATAATGAAATATACTGATTCATTCCCACAGATCAATGTATCTTTAATAACAATATCATTAGCACTATATCTACATTCGATATAATGTAATATACTGATTCATTCCCACAGATCAATGTACATTTAATAACCATATCATTAGTACCATATCTACATTAGATATGTAATGTACATTTAATAACAATATCATTATTACTATATCTACATTAGGTATAATGTCATATACAGATTCATTCCCACAGATCAATAAACCTTTAATAACCATATCATTAGTACTATATCTACATTAGATATAATGCAATATACTGATTCATTCCCGCAGATCAATGTGCCTTTAATAACAATATCATTAGCACTATATCTACATTCGATATAATGTAATATACTGATTCATTCCCACAGACCAATGCACCATTAATAACAATATCATTAGCACTATATCTACATTCGATATAACGTAATATACTGATTCATTCCCACAGATATGTACATATAATAACCATATCATAAGTACCATACCTACATTCGATGTAATGTAATATACTGATGGATTGCCACAGATCAATGCACCTTTCATAACAATATCATTAGCACTATATCTACATTCGATATAATTTCATATACAGATTCATTCCCACTGATCAATGTACATTTAATAACAATATCATTAGTAGTATATCTACGTTACATACGTAATGTACAATTAATAACAATATCGTTATTACCATATCTACATTAGATATAATGTAATATACTGATTCATTCCCACAGATCAATATACCTTTAATAACCATATCATTAGTACTATATCTACATTCGATATATTGTAATATAGTGATTCATTCCCACAGATCAATGTGCCTTTAATAACAATATCATTAGCACTACATCTACATTCGATATAATGTAATATAGTGATCCATTCCCACAGACCAATGCACCTTTAATAACAATATCATTAGCACTATATCTACATTCGATATAACGTAATATGCAGATTCATTCCCACAGATATGTATATATAATAACCATATCATTAGTACCATACCTACATTCGATATAATGTAATATACCGATGGATTCCCACAGATCAATGTACATTTAATAACCATATCATTAGTACCATATCTACATTAGATATGTAATGTACATTTAATAACAATATCATTATTACTATATCTACATTAGGTATAATGTCATATACTGATCCCTGCCCACAGATCAATGTACCTACATTTAATAACAATATCATTAGTACTACGTCCACATTACATATAATGTAGTATACTGATTCCGTCCCACAGATCAGTGTAGATTTAATAACAACATCCTTCATACTATATCAACACTAGGTATAATGTAATATACTGATCCCTTCCCACAGACCAAGGTGCCTACATTTAGTAACAATATCATTATTACTATATCTACATTAGATATAATGTAATATCCTGATCCCTGCCCACCGGTCAATGTACATTTAATAACAACATCGTTCATACTATTTCCACATTAGGTATAATGTAATATAGTGATTACATCCCACAGATCAAGGTACATTCAATATCGATATCATTATTACTATATCTACATTGGGTATAATGTAATATACTGAACCCTCCCCACAGATCAATGTACCTACATTTAACAACAATATCATTAGTACTACGTCCACATTGCATATAATGTAATATACTGATTCCTTCCCACAGATCAGTGTACATTTAATAACAACATCATTCATTACATATCTACATTGGGTACAATGTAATAAAGTGATTACATCCCACAGAACAATGTACATATAATATCGATATCATTAGTACTATATCCACATCACATATAATGTAATATACTGATTCCTTCCCACAGATCAATGTACATTAACAACAACATCATTCATGCTATAGCTAAATTGGATATAATGTAATATACTGATCCCTGCCCACAGATCAATGTACCTACATTTAAAAACAATATCATGAGTACTATATCTACATTGGATATAATGTAATACACTGATACCTGCCCACAGTTCAATATAACTATATTTCATAACAATATCATTAGTACTATATCCACATCATATATAATGTAATATACTGATTACTTCCCACAGATCAATGTACATTTAACAACAGCATCATTCATACTATGTCTACATTGGATATAATGTAATAATCTGATCCCTTCCCACAGATCAATGTACATATAATAACAATATCATTATTACTATAACTACACTAGATATAATGTAATATACTGATTCCTTCCCTCAGATCAATGTACATTTAATATCGATATCATTATTACTATTTCTACATTATATATAATGTAATCTACTGATCCCTTCCCACAGATCAAGGTATCTACATTTAATAACAATATCATTATTACTATATCTACACTAGATATAATGCAATATACGGATTCCTTCCCACAGATCAATGTACATTTAATAACAACATCGTTCATACTATATCTGCATTGGATATAATGTAATATACTGATCCCTTCCCACAGGTCAATGTACATACAATAGCAAAATCGTTATTACTATATCTACATTAGGTATAATGTAATGTATTTACTACATCCTACAGATCATTGTACATTTAATAACATCATTCATGCTATAGCTAAATTGGATATAATGTAATATACTCACCCCTTCCCACAGATCAAGGTACCTACATTTAATAACAATATCATTATTACTACATCTACATTAGATATAAAGTAATATACTGATCCCTGCCCACAGTTCAATGTACCTATATTTAATAATAATATCATTAGTACTACATCCACATCATATATAATGTAATATACTGATTCCTTCCCACAGATCAATGTACATTAACAACAAGATCATTCATGCTATAGCTAAATTGGATATAATGTAATATACTGATCCCTGCCCACAGATCAGTGTACCTACATTTAATAACAATATCATTAGTACTATATCTACATTAGATATAATGTAATATACTGATCCCTGCCCACAGTTCAATGTAACTATATTTAATAACAATATCATTAGTACTATATCCACGTCATATATAATGTAATATACTGATTCCTCCCCACAGATCAATGTACATTTAACAACAGCATCATTCATACTATGTCTACATTGGATATAATGTAATATAGTGATCCCTTCCCACAGATCAATGTACATATAATAACAATATCATTATTACTATAACTACATTAGATATAATGTAATATACTGATCCCTTTCCACAGATCAAGGTATGTACATTTAACAACAATACCATTATTACTATATCTACACTAGATATAATGCAATATACGGATTCCTTCCCACAGATCAATGTACATTTAATAACAACATCATTCATACTATATCTGCATTGGATATAATGTAATATACTGATCCCTTCCCACAGGTCAATGTACATACAATAGCAAAATCGTTATTACTATATCTACATTAGGTATAATGTAATGTATTTACTACATCCAACAGATCATTGTACATTTAATAACATCATTCATGCTATAGCTAAATTGGATATAATGTAATATACTGAACCCTGCCCACAGATCAATGTACCTACATTTAATAACAATATCATTAGTACTATATCTACATTAGGTATAATGTAATATACTGATCCCTGCCCACAGATCAATGTACCTACATTTAATAATAATATCATTAGTACTATATCTACATTAGATATAATGTAATATACTGATCCCTGCCCACAGTTCAATGTAACTATATTTAATAACAATATCATTAGTACTATATCCACATCATATATAATGTAATATACTGATCCTCCCCACAGATCAATGTACATTTAACAACAGCATCATTCATACTATGTCTACATTGGATATAATGTAATATACTGATCCCTTCCCACAGATCAATGTACATTAAATAACAACATTATTCATACTATATCTACACTAGGTATAATGTAACATAGTGATTACATCCCACAGATCAATGTACATTAAATAACAACATCATTCATACTATAACTACATTGGATATAATGTAATATACTGATCCCTTCCCACAGATCAATGTACATATAATAGGAACATCGTTATTACTATATCTACATTAGGTATAATGTGATGTATTAACTACATCCTATAGATCATTGTACATTTAATAACATCATTCATGCTATAGCTAAATTGGATATAATGTAATATACTGATCCTTTCCCACAGATCAAGGTGGCTACATTTAATAACATTATCATTAATACTATATCTACATGAGATATAATGTTATATACTGATCCCTGCCCACAGATCAATGTACCTACATTAAATAACAATATCATTAGTACTATATCTACATTAGATATAATGTAATATACTGATCCCTGCCCACAGATCAATGTACATTTAACAACAGCATCATTCATACTATGTCTGCATTGGATATAATATAATATACTGATCCCTTCCCACAGATCAATGTACATTTAACAACAACATCATTCATACTATATCTACATTGGATATAATGTAATATACTTATCCCTTCAAACAGATCAATGTTCATATAATAACAATATCATTATTACTATAGCTACATTAGATATAATGTAATATACTGATCCCTTTCCACAGATCAAGGTATGTACATTTAACAACAATATCATTATTACTATATCTACACTAGATATAATGCAATATACGGATTCCTTCCCACAGATCAATGTACATTTAATAACATCATTCATACTATATCTGCATTGGATATAATGTAATATACTGATCCCTTCCCACAGGTCAATGTACATACAATAGCAAAATCATTATTACTACATCTACATTAGATACAAAGTAATATACTGATCCCTGCCCACAGTTCAATGTACCTATATTTAATAATAATATCATTAGTACTACATCCACATCATATATAATGTAATATACTGATTCCTTCCCACAGATCAATGTACATTAACAACAACATCATTCATGCTATAGCTAAATTGGATATAATGTAATATACTGATCCCTGCCCACAGATCAATGTACCTACATTTAATAACAATATCATTAGTACTATATCTACATTAGGTAAATTGTAATATACTGATCCCTGCCCACAGATCAATGTACCTACATTTAATAACAATATCATTAGTACTATATCTACATTAGATATAATGTAATATACTGATCCCTGCCCACAGTTCAATGTAACTATATTTAATAACAATATCATTAGTACTATATCCACATCATATATAATGTAATATACTGATTCCTCCCCACAGATCAATGTACATTTTATAATAACATCATTCATACCATGTCTACATTGGATGTAATGTAATAATCTGATCCCTTCCCACAGATCAATGTACATATAATAACAATATCATTATTACTATAACTACACTGGATATAATGTAATATACTGATTCCTTCCCTCAGATCAATGTACATTTAATATCGATATCATTATTACTATTTCTACATTAGATATAATGTAATATACTGATCCCTTCCCACAGATCAAGGTATCTACATTTAACAACAATATCATTATTACTATATCTACACTAGATATAATGCAATATACGGATTCCTTCCCACAGATCAATGTACATTTAACAACAACATCATTCATACTATAGCTACATTGGATATAATGTAATATACTGATCCCTGCCCACAGTTCAATGTACCTATATTTAATAATAATATCATTAGTACTATATCCACATTACACATAATGTAATATACTGATTCCCTCCCACAGTACAATGTACATTTAATAACACCATCATTCATACTATATCTACACGAGGTATAATGTAATATAGCGATTACGTCCCACAGATCAATGTACCTACATTTAATAACAATATCCTTAGTACTATATCCACATTACACATAATGTAATATACTGATTCATTCCCACAGATCGATATACCTTTAATAACAATATCATTAGCACTATATCTACATTCGATATAACGTAATATGCAGATTCATTCCCACAGATATGTATATATAATAACCATATCATTAGTACCATACCTACATTCGATATAATGTAATATACCGATGGATTCCCACAGATCAATGTACATTTAATAACCATATCATTAGTACCATATCTACATTAGATATGTAATGTACATTTAATAACAATATCATTATTACTATATCTACATTAGGTATAATGTCATATACTGATCCCTGCCCACAGATCAATGTACCTACATTTAATAACAATATCATTAGTACTACGTCCACATTACATATAATGTAGTATACTGATTCCTTCTCACAGATCAGTGTAGATTTAATAACAACATCCTTCATACTATATCAACACTAGGTATAATGTAATATACTGATCCCTTCCCACAGACCAAGGTGCCTACATTTAGTAACAATATCATTATTACTATATCTACATTAGATATAATGTAATATCCTGATCCCTGCCCACCGGTCAATGTACATGTAATAACAACATCGTTCATACTATATCCACATTAGGTATAATGTAATATAGTGATTACGTCCCACAGATCAATGTACCTACATTTAATAACAATATCCTTAGTACTATATCCACATTACACATAATGTAATATACTGATTCCTTCCCACAGATCAATGTACATTTAACAACAACATCATTCATACTATACCTACAATGGATATAATGTAATATACTGATCCCTTCCCACAGATCAAGGTATCTACATTTAACAACAATATCATTATTACTATATCTACACTAGATATAATGCAATATACGGATTCCTTCCCACAGATCAATGTACATTTAACAACAACATCATTCATACTATATCTACATTGGATATAATGTAATATACTGATCCCTGCCCACAGTTCAATGTACCTATATTTAATAATAATATCCTTAGTACTATATCCACATTACACATAATGTAATATACTGATTCATTCCCACAGATCGATATACCTTTAATAACAATATCATTAGCACTATATCTACATTCGATATAACGTAATATGCAGATTCATTCCCACAGATATGTATATATAATAACCATATCATTAGTACCATACCTACATTCGATATAATGTAATATACTGATGGATTCCCACAAATCAATGCACCTTTCATAACAATATCATTAGCACTATATCTACATTCGACATAATGTAATATACTGATTCATTCCCACTGATCAATGTACATTTAATAACAACATCATTAGTAGTATATCTACATTACATACGTAATGTACAGTTAATAACAATATTATTATCACCATATCTACATTAGATATAATGTAATATACTGATTGATCCCCAAAGATCAATGTACATTTCATAACAATATCATTAGTACTAAATCTACATTCGATATAATGTAATATACTGATTCATTCCCACAGATCAATATATTTAATAACCATATCAGTAGTACTATATCTACATTCGATATAATGAAATATACTGATTCATTCCCACAGATCAATGTATCTTTAATAACAATATCATTAGCACTATATCTACATTCGATATAATGTAATATACTGATTCATTCCCACAGATCAATGTACATTTAATAACCATATCATTAGTACCATATCTACATTAGATATGTAATGTACATTTAATAACAATATCATTATTACTATATCTACATTAGGTATAATGTCATATACAGATTCATTCCCACAGATCAATAAACCTTTAATAACCATATCATTAGTACTATATCTACATTAGATATAATGCAATATACTGATTCATTCCCGCAGATCAATGTGCCTTTAATAACAATATCATTAGCACTATATCTACATTCGATATAATGTAATATACTGATTCATTCCCACAGACCAATGCACCATTAATAACAATATCATTAGCACTATATCTACATTCGATATAACGTAATATACTGATTCATTCCCACAGATATGTACATATAATAACCATATCATAAGTACCATACCTACATTCGATATAATGTAATATACTGATGGATTGCCACAGATCAATGCACCTTTCATAACAATATCATTAGCACTATATCTACATTCGATATAATTTCATATACAGATTCATTCCCACTGATCAATGTACATTTAATAACAATATCATTAGTAGTATATCTACGTTACATACGTAATGTACAATTAATAACAATATCGTTATTACCATATCTACATTAGATATAATGTAATATACTGATTCATTCCCACAGATCAATATACCTTTAATAACCATATCATTAGTACTATATCTACATTCGATATATTGTAATATAGTGATTCATTCCCACAGATCAATGTGCCTTTAATAACAATATCATTAGCACTACATCTACATTCGATATAATGTAATATAGTGATCCATTCCCACAGACCAATGCACCTTTAATAACAATATCATTAGCACTATATCTACATTCGATATAACGTAATATGCAGATTCATTCCCACAGATATGTATATATAATAACCATATCATTAGTACCATACCTACATTCGATATAATGTAATATACCGATGGATTCCCACAGATCAATGTACATTTAATAACCATATCATTAGTACCATATCTACATTAGATATGTAATGTACATTTAATAACAATATCATTATTACTATATCTACATTAGGTATAATGTCATATACTGATCCCTGCCCACAGATCAATGTACCTACATTTAATAACAATATCATTAGTACTACGTCCACATTACATATAATGTAGTATACTGATTCCTTCTCACAGATCAGTGTAGATTTAATAACAACATCCTTCATACTATATCAACACTAGGTATAATGTAATATACTGATCCCTTCCCACAGACCAAGGTGCCTACATTTAGTAACAATATCATTATTACTATATCTACATTAGATATAATGTAATATCCTGATCCCTGCCCACCGGTCAATGTACATGTAATAACAACATCGTTCATACTATATCCACATTAGGTATAATGTAATATAGTGATTACGTCCCACAGATCAATGTACCTACATTTAATAACAATATCCTTAGTACTATATCCACATTACACATAATGTAATATACTGATTCCTTCCCACAGATCAATGTACATTTAACAACAACATCATTCATACTATACCTACAATGGATATAATGTAATATACTGATCCCTTCCCACAGATCAATGTACCTACATTTGATAATAATATCCTTAGTACTATATCCACATTACACATAATGTAATATACTGATTCCTTCCCACAGAACAATGTACATTTAATAACACCATCATTCATACTATATCTACACGAGGTATAATGTAATATAGTGATTACGTCCCACAGATCAATGTACCTACATTTAATAACAATATCCTTAGTACTATATCCACATTACACATAATGCAATATACTGATTCATTCCCACAGATCAATATACCTTTAATAACCATATCATTAGTACTATATCTACATTCGATATATTGTAATATAGTGATTCATTCCCACAGATCAATGTGCCTTTAATAACAATATCATTAGCACTACATCTACATTCGATATAATGTAATATAGTGATCCATTCCCACAGACCAATGCACCTTTAATAACAATATCATTAGCACTATATCTACATTCGATATAACGTAATATACAGATTCATTCCCACAGATATGTATATATAATAACCATATCATTAGTACCATACCTACATTCGATATAATGTAATATACTGATGGATTCCCACAAATCAATGCACCTTTCATAACAATATCATTAGCACTATACCTACATTCGACATAATGTAATATACTGATTCATTCCCACTGATCAATGTACATTTAATAACAACATCATTAGTAGTATATCTACATTACATACGTAATGTACAGTTAATAACAATATTATTATCACCATATCTACATTAGATATAATGTAATATACTGATTGATCCCCAAAGATCAATGTACATTTCATAACAATATCATTAGTACTAAATCTACATTCGATATAATGTAATATACTGATTCATTCCCACAGATCAATATATTTAATAACCATATCAGTAGTACTATATCTACATTCGATATAATGAAATATACTGATTCATTCCCACAGATCAATGTATGTTTAATAACAATATCATTAGCACTATATCTACATTCGATATAATGTAATATACTGATTCATTCCCACAGATCAATGTACATTTAATAACCATATCATTAGTACCATATCTACATTAGATATGTAATGTACATTTAATAACAATATCATTATTACTATATCTACATTAGGTATAATGTCATATACAGATTCATTCCCACAGATCAATATACCTTTAATAACCATATCATTAGTACTATATCTACATTAGATATAATGCAATATACTGATTCATTCCCGCAGATCAATGTGCCTTTAATAACAATATCATTAGCACTATATCTACATTCGATATAATGTAATATACTGATTCATTCCCACAGACCAATGCACCATTAATAACAATATCATTAGCACTATATCTACATTCGATATAACGTAATATACTGATTCATTCCCACAGATATGTACACATAATAACCATATCATAAGTACCATACCTACATTCGATATAATGTAATATACTGATGGATTGCCACAGATCAATGCACCTTTCATAACAATATCATTAGCACTATATCTACATTCGATATAATTTCATATACAGATTCATTCCCACTGATCAATGTACATTTAATAACAATATCATTAGTAGTATATCTACGTTACATACGTAATGTACAATTAATAACAATATCGTTATTACCATATCTACATTAGATATAATGTAATATACTGATTCATTCCCACAGATCAATATACCTTTAATAACCATATCATTAGTACTATATCTACATTCGATATATTGTAATATAGTGATTCATTCCCACAGATCAATGTGCCTTTAATAACAATATCATTAGCACTACATCTACATTCGATATAATGTAATATAGTGATCCATTCCCACAGACCAATGCACCTTTAATAACAATATCATTAGCACTATATCTACATTCGATATAACGTAATATGCAGATTCATTCCCACAGATATGTATATATAATAACCATATCATTAGTACCATACCTACATTCGATATAATGTAATATACCGATGGATTCCCACAGATCAATGTACATTTAATAACCATATCATTAGTACCATATCTACATTAGATATGTAATGTACATTTAATAACAATATCATTATTACTATATCTACATTAGGTATAATGTCATATACTGATCCCTGCCCACAGATCAATGTACCTACATTTAATAACAATATCATTAGTACTACGTCCACATTACATATAATGTAGTATACTGATTCCTTCTCACAGATCAGTGTAGATTTAATAACAACATCCTTCATACTATATCAACACTAGGTATAATGTAATATACTGATCCCTTCCCACAGACCAAGGTGCCTACATTTAGTAACAATATCATTATTACTATATCTACATTAGATATAATGTAATATCCTGATCCCTGCCCACCGGTCAATGTACATGTAATAACAACATCGTTCATACTATATCCACATTAGGTATAATGTAATATAGTGATTACGTCCCACAGATCAATGTACCTACATTTAATAACAATATCCTTAGTACTATATCCACATTACACATAATGTAATATACTGATTCCTTCCCACAGATCAATGTACATTTAACAACAACATCATTCATACTATACCTACAATGGATATAATGTAATATACTGATCCCTTCCCACAGATCAATGTACCTACATTTGATAATAATATCCTTAGTACTATATCCACATTACACATAATGTAATATACTGATTCCTTCCCACAGAACAATGTACATTTAATAACACCATCATTCATACTATATCTACACGAGGTATAATGTAATATAGTGATTACGTCCCACAGATCAATGTACCTACATTTAATAACAATATCCTTAGTACTATATCCACATTACACATAATGCAATATACTGATTCATTCCCACAGATCAATATACCTTTAATAACCATATCATTAGTACTATATCTACATTCGATATATTGTAATATAGTGATTCATTCCCACAGATCAATGTGCCTTTAATAACAATATCATTAGCACTACATCTACATTCGATATAATGTAATATAGTGATCCATTCCCACAGACCAATGCACCTTTAATAACAATATCATTAGCACTATATCTACATTCGATATAACGTAATATACAGATTCATTCCCACAGATATGTATATATAATAACCATATCATTAGTACCATACCTACATTCGATATAATGTAATATACTGATGGATTCCCACAAATCAATGCACCTTTCATAACAATATCATTAGCACTATACCTACATTCGACATAATGTAATATACTGATTCATTCCCACTGATCAATGTACATTTAATAACAACATCATTAGTAGTATATCTACATTACATACGTAATGTACAGT
Organism: Osmia lignaria lignaria; assembly: GCF_051020975.1. NCBI lineage: Eukaryota > Metazoa > Arthropoda > Insecta > Hymenoptera > Megachilidae > Osmia > Osmia lignaria. The sequence continues at coordinate 1,514,889 of NC_135035.1, forward strand.
TAATAACAATATTATTATCACCATATCTACATTAGATATAATGTAATATACTGATTGATCCCCAAAGATCAATGTACATTTCATAACAATATCATTAGTACTAAATCTACATTCGATATAATGTAATATACTGATTCATTCCCACAGATCAATATATTTAATAACCATATCAGTAGTACTATATCTACATTCGATATAATGAAATATACTGATTCATTCCCACAGATCAATGTATGTTTAATAACAATATCATTAGCACTATA